>NW_027052890.1:15000-17500 GCF_011386835.1 Chrysemys picta bellii
CACACACACACACACACACACAAGGACAGATGCAAATACAGGTACCTTCTCCTCCAATGAGAACTCCCTCTCAAACTCCCCTGTTTGCCACCGCTGCTCGCAGCTGTACCGCTGCCTGGCTGGGCGGCCGCTTTTATGGGCCCCTTAATCAGCCAGGCCCCGCCCCCTACTCAGGGCTCGGCGTCGTCCCAGCCCCCAGCCCCTGCCGGCCCCTACAAACAAACAAACAAACAAAAACACAAACACAAACACACACACATACACACACACACACACACACACAAGGACAGATGCAAATACAGGTACCTTCTCCTCCAATGAGAACTCCCTCTCAAACTCCCCTGTTTGCCGCCGCTGCTCGCAGCTGTACCGCTGCCTGGCTGGGCGGCCGCTTTTATGGGCCCCTTAATCAGCCAGGTCCCGCCCCCTACTCAGGGCTCGGCCTCGTCCCAGCCCCCAGCCCCTGCCGGCCCCTACAAACAAACACACACACACACACACACACACACACACACAAGGACAGATGCAAATACAGGTACCTTCTCCTCCAATGAGAACTCCCTCTCAAACTCCCCTGTTTGCCACCGCTGCTCGCAGCTGTACCGCTGCCTGGCTGGGCCGAAGCTTTTATGGGCCCCTTAATCAGCCACGCTCCGCCCCCTACTCAGGGCTCGGCGTCGTCCCAGCCTCCAGCCCCTGCCGGCCCCTACAAACAAACACACACACACACACACACACACACACACACAAGGACAGATGCAAATACAGGTACCTTCTCCTCCAACGAGAACTCCCTCTCAAACTCCCCTGTTTGCCGCCGCTTGTCGCAGCTGTACCGCTGGCTGGCTTGGCGGCCGCTTTTCTGGGCCCCTTAATCAGCCAGGCCCCGCCCCCTACTCAGGGCTCGGCGTCGTTCCAGCCCCCAGCCCCTGCCGGCCCCTACAAACAAACACACAAACACACACAAGGACAGATGCAAATACAGGTACCTTCTCCTCCAATAATAACTCCCTCTCAAACTCCCCTGTTTGCCGCCGCTGCTCGCAGCTGTACCGCTGCCTGGCTGGGCGGCCGCTTTTATGGGCCCCTTAATCAGCCAGGCCCCGCCCCCTACTCAGGGCTCGGCGTCGTCCCAGCCCCCAGCCCCTGCCGGCCCCTACAAACAAACACACACACACAAGGACAGATGCAAATACAGGTACCTTCTCCTGCAATGAGAACTCCCTCTCAAGCTCCCCTGTTTGCCGCCGCTGCTCGCAGCTGTACCGCTGCCTGGCTGGGCGGCCGCTTTTATGGGCCCCTTAATCAGCCAGGTCCCGCCCCCTACTCAGGGCTCGGCATCGTCCCAGCCCCCAGCCCCTGCCGGCCCCTACAAACAAACACACACACACACACACACACACAAGGACAGATGCAAATACAGGTACCTTCTCCTCCAATGAGAACTCCCTCTCAAACTCCCCTGTTTGCCACCGCTGCTCGCAGCTGTACCGCTGCCTGGCTGGGCGGCCGCTTTTATGGGCCCCTTAATCAGCCAGGCCCCGCCCCCTACTCAGGGCTCGGCGTCGTCCCAGCCCCCAGCCCCTGCCGGCCCCTACAAACAAACAAACAAACAAAAACACAAACACAAACACACACACATACACACACACACACACACACACAAGGACAGATGCAAATACAGGTACCTTCTCCTCCAATGAGAACTCCCTCTCAAACTCCCCTGTTTGCCACCGCTGCTCGCAGCTGTACCGCTGCCTGGCTGGGCGGCCGCTTTTATGGGCCCCTTAATCAGCCAGGCCCCGCCCCCTACTCAGGGCTCGGCGTCGTCCCAGCCCCCAGCCCGTGCCGGCCCCTACAAACAAACAAACACACACACACACAAGGACAGATGCAAATACAGGTACCTTCTCCTCCAATGAGAACTCCCTCTCAAACTCCCCTGTTTGCCGCCGCTGCTCGCAGCTGTACCGCTGCCTGGCTGGGCGGTAGCTTTTATGGGCCCCTTAATCAGCCAGGCCCCGCCCCCTATTCAGGGCTCGGCGTCGTCCCAGCCCCCAGCCCCTGCCGGCCCCTACAAACAAACACACACAAGGACAGATGCAAATACAGGTACCTTCTCCTCCAATGAGAACTCCCTCTCAAACTCCCCTGTTTGCCGCCACTGCTCGCAGCTGTACCGCTGCCTGGCTGGGCGGCCGCTTTTCTGGGCCCCTTAATCAGCCAGGCCCCGCCCCCTACTCAGGGCTCGGCGTCGTCCCAGCCCCCAGCCCCTGCCGGCCCCTACAAACAAACACACACACACACACACACACACACACACACACAAGGACAGATGCAAATACAGGTACCTTCTCCTCCAATGAGAACTCCCTCTCAAACTCCCCTGTTTGCCGCCGCTGCTCGCAGCTGTACCGCTGCCTAGCTGGGCGGCCGCTTTTATGGGCCCCTTAATCAGCCAGGCCCCGCCCCCTACTCAGGGCTCGGCGTCGTCCCAGCC
>NW_027052890.1:22500-30000 GCF_011386835.1 Chrysemys picta bellii
CACACACACACACACACACAAGGACAGATGCAAATACAGGTACCTTCTCCTCCAATGAGAACTCCCTCTCAAACTCCCCTGTTTGCCGCCGCTTCTCGCAGCTGTACCGCTGCCTGGCTGGGCGGCCGCTTTTATGGGCCCCTTAATCAGCCAGGCCCCGCCCCCTACTCAGGGCTCGGCGTCGTCCCAGCCCCCAGCCCCTGCCGGCCCCTACAAACAAACAAACACACACACGCACACACAAGGACAGATGCAAATACAGGTACCTTCTCCTCCAATGAGAACTCCCTCTCAAACTCCCCTGTTTGCCGCCGCTGCTCGCAGCTGTACCGCTCGCTGGCTGGGCGGCCGCTTTTCTGGGCCCCTTAATCAGCCAGGCCCCGCCCCCTACTCAGGGCTCGGCGTCGTCCCAGCCCCCAGCCCCTGCCGGCCCCTACAAAGAAACACACACACACACAAGGACAGATGCAAATACAGGTACCTTCTCCTCCAATGAGAACTCCCTCTCAAACTCCCATGTTTGCCACCGCTGCTCGCAGCTGTACCGCTGCCTGGCTGGGCGGCCGCTTTTATGGGCCCCTTAATCAGCCAGGCCCCGCCCCCTACTCAGGGCTCGGCGTCGTCCCAGCCCCCAGCCCCTGCCGGCCCCTAAAAACAAACAAACACACACACGCACACACACACACAAGGACAGATGCAAATACAGGTACCTTCTCCTCCAATGAGAACTCCCTCTCAAACTCCCCTGTTTGCCGCCGCTGCTCGCAGCTGTACCGCTGCCTGGCTGGGCGGAAGCTTTTATGGGCCCCTTAATCAGCCAGGCCCCGCCCCCTATTCAGGGCTCGGCGTCGTCCCAGCCCCCAGCCCCTGCCGGCCCCTACAAACAAACACACACACACACACACAAGGACAGATGCAAATACAGGTACCTTCTCCTCCAATGAGAACTCCCTCTCAAACTCCCCTGTTTGCCGCCGCTGCTCGCAGCTGTACCGCTGCCTGGCTGGGCGGAAGCTTTTATGGGCCCCTTAATCAGCCAGGCCCCGCCCCCTACTCAGGGCTCGGCGTCGTCCCAGCCCCCAGCCCCTGCCGGCCCCTACAAACAAACAAACACACACACACACAAGGACAGATGCAAATACAGGTACCTTCTCCTCCAATGAGAACTCCCTCTCAAACTCCCCTGTTTGCCGCCGCTGCTCGCAGCTGTACCGCTGCCTGGCTGGGCGGTAGCTTTTATGGGCCCCTTAATCAGCCAGGCCCCGCCCCCTATTCAGGGCTCGGCGTCGTCCCAGCCCCCAGCCCCTGCCGGCCCTTACAAACAAACAAACACAAGGACAGATGCAAACACAGGTACCTTCTCCTCCAATGAGAACTCCCTCTCAAACTCCCCTGTTTGCCGCCGCTGCTCGCAGCTGTACCGCTGCCTGGCTAGGCGGCCGCTTTTCTGGGCCCCTTAATCAGCCAGGCCCCGCCCCCTACTCAGGGCTCGGCGTCGTCCCAGCCCCCAGCCCCTGCCGGCCCCTACAAACAAACACACACACACACACACACACACACACACACACACAAGGACAGATGCAAATACAGGTACCTTCTCCTCCAATGAGAACTCCCTCTCAAACTCCCCTGTTTGCCGCCGCTGCTCGCAGCTGTACCGCTGGCTGGCTAGGCGGCCGCTTTTATGGGCCCCTTAATCAGCCAGGCCCCGCCCCCTACTCAGGGCTCGGCGTCGTCCCAGCCCCCAGTCTCTGCCGGCCCCTACAAACAAACACACACACACACACACACACACACACAAGGACAGATGCAAATACAGGTACCTTCTCCTCCAATGAGAACTCCCTCTCAAGCTCCCCTGTTTGCCGCCGCTGCTCGCAGCTGTACCGCTGCCTGGCTGGGCGGCCGCTTTTATCGGCCCCTTAATCAGCCAGGTCCCGCCCCCTACTCAGGGCTCGGCGTCGTCCCAGCCCCCAGCCCCTGCCGGCCCCTACAAACAAACACACACACACACAAACACACACACACACACACACACAAGGACAGATGCAAATACAGGTACCTTCTCCTCCAATGAGAACTCCCTCTCAAACTCCCCTGTTTGCCGCCGCTGCTCGCAGCTGTACCGCTGCCTGGCTGGGCGGCCGCTTTTATGGGCCCCTTAATCAGCCAGGTCCCGCCCCCTACTCAGGGCTCGGCGTCGTCCCAGCCTCCAGCCCCTGCCGGCCCCTACAAACAAACACACACACACACACACACACACAAGGACAGATGCAAATACAGGTACCTTCTCCTCCAATGAGAACTCCCTCTCAAACTCCCCTGTTTGCCGCCGCTGCTCGCAGCTGTACCGCTGCCTGGCTGGGCGGCCGCTTTTCTGGGCCCCTTAATCAGCCAGGCCCCGCCCCCTACTCAGGGCTCGGCCTCGTCCCAGCCCCCAGCCCCTGCCGGCCCCTACAAACAAACACACACACACACAAGGACAGATGCAAATACAGGTACCTTCTCCTCCAATGAGAACTCCCTCTCAAACTCCCCTGTTTGCCGCCGCTGCTCGCAGCTGTACCGCTGCCTGGCTGGGCGGCCGCTTTTATGGGCCCCTTAATCAGCCAGGTCCCGCCCCCTACTCAGGGCTCGGCGTCGTCCCAGCCCCCAGCCCCTGCCGGCCCCTAGAAACAAACACACACACACACACACACACACACAAGGACAGATGCAAATACAGGTACCTTCTCCTCCAATGAGAACTCCCTCTCAAACTCCCCTGTTTGCCACCGCTGCTCGCAGCTGTACCGCTGCCTGGCTGGGCGGAAGCTTTTATGGGCCCCTTAATCAGCCAGGCTCCGCCCCCTACTCAGGGCTCGGCGTCGTCCCAGCCTCCAGCCCCTGCCGGCCCCTACAAACAAACACACACACACACACACACACAAGGACAGATGCAAATACAGGTACCTTCTCCTCCAATGAGAACTCCCTCTCAAACTCCCCTGTTTGCCGCCGCTGCTCGCAGCTGTACCGCTGTCTGGCTGGGCGGCCGCTTTTATGGGCCCCTTAATCAGCCAGGCCTCGCCCCCTACTCAGGGCTCGGCGTCGTCCCAGCCCCCAGCCCCTGCCGGCCCCTACAAACAAACACACACACACACACACACACACACACAAGGACAGATGCCAATACAGGTACCTTCTCCTCCAATGAGAACTCCCTCTCAAGCTCCCCTGTTTGCCGCCGCTGCTCGCAGCTGTACCGCTGCCTGGCTGGGCGGCCGCTTTTATGAGCCCCTTAATCAGCCAGGTCCCGCCCCCTACTCAGGGCTCGGCGTCGTCCCAGCCCCCAGCCCCTGCCGGCCCCTACAAACAAACACACACACACACACACACACACACACACACACACACACAAGAACAGATGCAAATACAGGTACCTTCTCCTCCAATGAGAACTCCCTCTCAAGCTCCCCTCTTTGCCGCCGCTGCTCGCAGCTGTACCGCTCCCTGGCTGGGCGGCCGCTTTTATGGGCCCCTTAATGAGCCAGGTCCCGCCCCCTACTCAGGGCTCGGCGTCGTCCCAGCCCCCAGCCCCTGCCGGCCCCTACAAACAAACAAACACACACACACACACACACACACACACAAGGACAGATGCAAATACAGGTACCTTCTCCTCCAATGAGAACTCCCTCTCAAACTACCCTGTTTGCCACCGCTCCTCGCAGCTGTACAGCTGCCTGGCTGGGCGGAAGCTTTTATGGGCCCCTTAATCAGCCAGGCTCCGCCCCCTACTCAGGGCTCGGCGTCGTCCCAGCCTCCAGCCCCTGCCGGCCCCTACAAACAAACACACACACACACACACACACACAAGGACAGATGCAAATACAGATACCTTCTCCTCCAATGAGAACTCCCTCTCAAACTCCCCTGTTTGCCGCCGCTGCTCGCAGCTGTACCGCTGGCTGGCTGGGCGGCCGCTTTTCTGGGCCCCTTAATCAGCCAGGCCCCGCCCCCTACTCAGGGCTCGGCGTCGTCCCAGCCCCCAGCTCCTGCCGGCCCCTACAAACAAACACACAAACACACACAAGGACAGATGCAAATACAGGTACCTTCTCCTCCAATGAGAACTCCCTCTCAAACTCCCCTGTTTGCCGCCGCTGCTCGCAGCTGTACCGCTGCCTGGCTGGGCGGCCGCTTTTCTGGGCCCCTTAATCAGCCAGGCCCCGCCCCCTACTCAGGGCTCGGCGTCGTCCCAGCCCCCAGCCCCTGCCGGCCCCTACAAACAAACACACACACACACACACACACACACACACACAAGGACAGATGCAAATACAGGTACCTTCTCCTCCAATGAGAACTCCCTCTCAAACTCCCCTGTTTGCCGCCGCTTCTCGCAGCTGTACCGCTGCCTGGCTGGGCGGCCGCTTTTATGGGCCCCTTAATCAGCCAGGCCCCGCCCCCTACTCAGGGCTCGGCGTCGTCCCAGCCCCCAGCCCCTGCCGGCCCCTACAAACAAACAAACACACACACGCACACACAAGGACAGATGCAAATACAGGTACCTTCTCCTCCAATGAGAACTCCCTCTCAAACTCCCCTGTTTGCCGCCGCTGCTCGCAGCTGTACCGCTCGCTGGCTGGGCGGCCGCTTTTCTGGGCCCCTTAATCAGCCAGGCCCCGCCCCCTACTCAGGGCTCGGCGTCGTCCCAGCCCCCAGCCCCTGCCGGCCCCTACAAAGAAACACACACACACACAAGGACAGATGCAAATACAGGTACCTTCTCCTCCAATGAGAACTCCCTCTCAAACTCCCATGTTTGCCACCGCTGCTCGCAGCTGTACCGCTGCCTGGCTGGGCGGCCGCTTTTATGGGCTCCTTAATCAGCCAGGCCCCGCCCCCTACTCAGGGCTCGGCGTCGTCCCAGCCCCCAGCCCCTGCCGGCCCCTAAAAACAAACAAACACACACACGCACACACACACACAAGGACAGATGCAAATACAGGTACCTTCTCCTCCAATGAGAACTCCCTCTCAAACTCCCCTGTTTGCCGCCGCTGCTCGCAGCTGTACCGCTGCCTGGCTGGGCGGAAGCTTTTATGGGCCCCTTAATCAGCCAGGCCCCGCCCCCTATTCAGGGCTCGGCGTCGTCCCAGCCCCCAGCCCCTGCCGGCCCCTACAAACAAACACACACACACACACACAAGGACAGATGCAAATACAGGTACCTTCTCCTCCAATGAGAACTCCCTCTCAAACTCCCCTGTTTGCCGCCGCTGCTCGCAGCTGTACCGCTGCCTGGCTGGGCGGAAGCTTTTATGGGCCCCTTAATCAGCCAGGCCCCGCCCCCTACTCAGGGCTCGGCGTCGTCCCAGCCCCCAGCCCCTGCCGGCCCCTACAAACAAACAAACATACACACACACAAGGACAGATGCAAATACAGGTACCTTCTCCTCCAATGAGAACTCCCTCTCAAACTCCCCTGTTTGCCGCCGCTGCTCGCAGCTGTACCGCTGCCTGGCTGGGCGGTAGCTTTTATGGGCCCCTTAATCAGCCAGGCCCCGCCCCCTATTCAGGGCTCGGCGTCGTCCCAGCCCCCAGCCCCTGCCGGCCCTTACAAACAAACAAACACAAGGACAGATGCAAACACAGGTACCTTCTCCTCCAATGAGAACTCCCTCTCAAACTCCCCTGTTTGCCGCCGCTGCTCGCAGCTGTACCGCTGCCTGGCTAGGCGGCCGCTTTTCTGGGCCCCTTAATCAGCCAGGCCCCGCCCCCTACTCAGGGCTCGGCGTCGTCCCAGCCCCCAGCCCCTGCCGGCCCCTACAAACAAACACACACACACACACACACACACACACACACACACAAGGACAGATGCAAATACAGGTACCTTCTCCTCCAATGAGAACTCCCTCTCAAACTCCCCTGTTTGCCGCCGCTGCTCGCAGCTGTACCGCTGGCTGGCTAGGCGGCCGCTTTTATGGGCCCCTTAATCAGCCAGGCCCCGCCCCCTACTCAGGGCTCGGCGTCGTCCCAGCCCCCAGTCTCTGCCGGCCCCTACAAACAAACACACACACACACACACACACACACACAAGGACAGATGCAAATACAGGTACCTTCTCCTCCAATGAGAACTCCCTCTCAAGCTCCCCTGTTTGCCGCCGCTGCTCGCAGCTGTACCGCTGCCTGGCTGGGCGGCCGCTTTTATCGGCCCCTTAATCAGCCAGGTCCCGCCCCCTACTCAGGGCTCGGCGTCGTCCCAGCCCCCAGCCCCTGCCGGCCCCTACAAACAAACACACACACACACAAACACACACACACACACACACACACAAGGACAGATGCAAATACAGGTACCTTCTCCTCCAATGAGAACTCCCTCTCAAACTCCCCTGTTTGCCGCCGCTGCTCGCAGCTGTACCGCTGCCTGGCTGGGCGGCCGCTTTTATGGGCCCCTTAATCAGCCAGGTCCCGCCCCCTACTCAGGGCTCGGCGTCGTCCCAGCCTCCAGCCCCTGCCGGCCCCTACAAACAAACACACACACACACACACACACACAAGGACAGATGCAAATACAGGTACCTTCTCCTCCAATGAGAACTCCCTCTCAAACTCCCCTGTTTGCCGCCGCTGCTCGCAGCTGTACCGCTGCCTGGCTGGGCGGCCGCTTTTCTGGGCCCCTTAATCAGCCAGGCCCCGCCCCCTACTCAGGGCTCGGCGTCGTCCCAGCCCCCAGCCCCTGCCGGCCCCTACAAACAAACACACACACACACAAGGACAGATGCAAATACAGGTACCTTCTCCTCCAATGAGAACTCCCTCTCAAACTCCCCTGTTTGCCGCCGCTGCTCGCAGCTGTACCGCTGGCTGGCTGGGCGGCCGCTTTTCTGGGCCCCTTAATCAGCCAGGCCCCGCCCCCTACTCAGGGCTCGGCGTCGTCCCAGCCCCCAGCCCCTGCCGGCCCCTACAAACAAACACACACACACACAAGGACAGATGCAAATACAGGTACCTTCTCCTCCAATGAGAACTCCCTCTCAAACTCCCCTGTTTGCCGCCGCTGCTCGCAGCTGTACCGCTGGCTGGCTGGGCGGCCGCTTTTATGGGCCCCTTAATCAGCCAGGCCCCGCCCCCTACTCAGGGCTCGGCGTCGTCCCAGCCCCCAGTCTCTGCCGGCCCCTACAAACAAACACACACACACACACACACACACACACACAAGGACAGAGGCAAATACAGGTACCTTCTCCTCCAATGAGAACTCCCTCTCAAGCTCCCCTGTTTGCCGCCGCTGCTCGCAGCTGTACCGCTGCCTGGCTGGGCGGCCGCTTTTATGGGCCCCTTAATCAGCCAGGTCCCGCCCCCTACTCAGGGCTCGGCGTCGTCCCAGCCCCCAGCCCCTGCCGGCCCCTACAAACAAACACACACACACACACACACAAGGACAGATGCAAATACAGGTACCTTCTCCTCCAATGAGAACTCCCTCTCAAACTCCCCTGTTTG
>NW_027052890.1:35000-55000 GCF_011386835.1 Chrysemys picta bellii
ATCAGCCAGGCCCCGCCCCCTACTCAGGGCTCGGCATCGTCCCAGCCCCCAGCCCCTGCCGGCCCCTACAAACAAACACACACACACACACACACACACACGGACAGATGCAAATACAGGTACCTTCTCCTCCAGTGAGAACTCCCTCTCAAACTCCCCTGTTTGCCGCCGCTGCTCGCAGCTGTACCGCTCGCTGGCTGGGCGGCCGCTTTTATGGGCCCCTTAATCAGCCAGGCCCCGCCCGCTACTCAGGGCTCGGCGTCGTCCCAGCCCGCAGCCCCTGCCGGCCCCTACAAACAAAAACACAGACACACACACACAAGGACAGATGCAAATACAGGTACCTTCTCCTCCAATGAGAACTCCCTCTCAAACTCCCCTGTTTGCCGCCGCTGCTCGCAGCTGTACCGCTGCCTGGCTGGGCGGCCGCTTTTATGGGCCCCTTAATCAGCCAGGCGCCGCCCCCTACTCAGGGCTCGGCGTCGTCCCAGCCCCCAGCCCCTGCCGGCCCCTACAAACAAAAACACACACACACACACACACACAAGGACAGATGCAAATACAGGTACCTTCTCCTCCAATGAGAACTCCCTCTCAAACTCCCCTGTTTGCCGCCGCTGCTCGCAGCTGTACCGCTGCCTGGCTGGGCGGAAGCTTTTATGGGCCCCTTAATCAGCTAGGCCCCGCCCCCTACTCATGGCTCGGCGTCGTCCCAGCCCCCAGCCCCTGCCGGCCCCTACAAACACACACACACACACACACACACACACACACACACAGACAGATGGAAATACAGGTACCTTCTCCTCCAATGAGAACTCCCTCTCAAACTCCCCTGTTTGCCGCCGCTGCTCGCAGCTGTACCGCTGGCTGGCTGGGCGGTCGCTTTTCTGGGCCCCTTAATCAGCCAGGCCTCGCCCCCTACTCAGGGCTCGGCGTCGTCCCAGCCTCCAGCCCCTGCCGGCCCCTACAAACAAACACACAAACACACACAAGGACAGATGCAAATACAGGTACCTTCTCCTCCAATGAGAACTCCCTCTCAAACTCCCCTGTTGGCCGCCGCTGCTCTCAGCTGTACCGCTGCCTGGCTGGGCGGCCGCTTTTATGGGCCACTTAATCAGCCAGGCCCCGCCCCCTACTCAGGGCTCGGCGTCGTCCCAGCCCCCAGCCCCTGCCGGCCCCTACAAACAAACACACACACACACACAAGGACAGATGCAAATACAGGTACCTTCTCCTCCAATGAGAACTCCCTCTCAAACTCCCCTGTTTGCCGCCGCTTCTCGCAGCTGTACCGCTGCCTGGCTGGGCGGCCGCTTTTATGGGCCCCTTAATCAGCCAGGCCCCGCCCCCTACTCAGGGCTCGGCGTCGTCCCAGCCCCCAGCCCCTGCCGGCCCCTACAAACAAACAAACACACACACGCACACACACACACAAGGACAGATGCAAATACAGGTACCTTCTCCTCCAATGAGAACTCCCTCTCAAACTCCCCTGTTTGCCGCCGCTGCTCGCAGCTGTACCGCTGCCTGGCTGGGCAGAAGCTTTTATGGGCCCCTTAATCAGCCAGGCCCCGCCCCCTATTCAGGGCTCGGCGTCGTCCCAGCCCCTGCCGGCCCCTACAAACAAACACATACAAGGACAGATGCAAATACAGGTACCTTCTCCTCCAATGAGAACTCCCTCTCAAACTCCCCTGTTTGCCGCCGCTGCTCGCAGCTGTACCGCTGCCTGGCTGGGCGGCCGCTTTTATGGGCCCCTTAATCAGCCAGGCGCCGCCCCCTACTCAGGGCTCGGCGTCGTCCCAGCCCCCAGCCCCTGCCGGCCCCTACAAACAAAAACACACACACACACACACACACAAGGACAGATGCAAATACAGGTACCTTCTCCTCCAATGAGAACTCCCTCTCAAACTCCCCTGTTTGCCACCGCTGCTCGCAGCTGTACCGCTGCCTGGCTGGGCGGAAGCTTTTATGGGCCACTTAATCAGCCAGGCTCCGCCCCCTACTCAGGGCTCGGCGTCGTCCCAGCCTCCAGCCCCTGCCGGCCCCTACAAACAAACACACACACACACACACACACACACACACAAGGACAGATGCAAATACAGGTACCTTCTCCTCCAATGAGAACTCCCTATCAAACTCCCCTGTTTGCCGCCGCTGCTCGCAGCTGTACCGCTGGCTGGCTGGGCGGCCGCTTTTCTGGGCCCCTTAATCAGCCAGGCCCCGCCCCCTACTCAGGGCTCGGCGTCGTCCCAGCCCCCTGGCACTGCCGGCCCCTACAAACAAACACACAAACACACACAAGGACAGATGCTAATACAGGTACCTTCTCCTCCAATGAGAACTCCCTCTCAAACTCCCCTGTTTGCCGCCGCTGCTCGCAGCTGTACCGCTGCCTGGCTGGGCGGCCGCTTTTATGGGCCCCTTAATCAGCCAGGCGCCGCCCCCTACTCAGGGCTCGGCGTCGTCCCAGCCCCCAGCCCCTGCCGGCCCCTACAAACAAAAACACACACACACACAGACACACAAGGACAGATGCAAATACAGGTACCTTCTCCTCCAATGAGAACTCCCTCTCAAACTCCCCTGTTTGCCGCCGCTGCTCGCAGCTGTACCGCTGCCTGGCTGGGCTGAAGCTTTTATGGGCCCCTTAATCAGCTAGGCCCCGCCCCCTACTCATGGCTCGGCGTCGTCCCAGCCCCCAGCCCCTGCCGGCCCCTACAAACACACACACACACACACACACACACACACACACAAAGACAGATGGAAATACAGGTACCTTCTCCTCCAATGAGAACTCCCTCTCAAACTCCCCTGTTTGCCGCCGCTGCTCGCAGCTGTACCGCTGGCTGGCTGGGCGGTCGCTTTTCTGGGCCCCTTAATCAGCCAGGCCCCGCCCCCTACTCAGGGCTCGGCGTCGTCCCAGCCCCCAGCCCCTGCCGGCCCCTACAAACAAACACACAAACACACACAAGGACAGATGCAAATACAGGTACCTTCTCCTCCAATGAGAACTCCCTCTCAAACTCCCCTGTTGGCTGCCGCTGCTCTCAGCTGTACCGCTGCCTGGCTGGGCGGCCGCTTTTATGGGCCACTTAATCAGCCAGGCCCCGCCCCCTACTCAGGGCTCGGCGTCGTCCCAGCCCCCTGGCACTGCCGGCCCCTACAAACAAACACACAAACACACACAAGGACAGATGCAAATACAGGTACCTTCTCCTCCAATGAGAACTCCCTCTCAAACTCCCCTGTTTGCCGCCGCTGCTCGCAGCTGTACCGCTGCCTGGCTGGGCGGCCGCTTTTATGGGCCCCTTAATCAGCCAGGCGCCGCCCACTACTCAGGGCTCGGCGTCGTCCCAGCCCCCAGCCCCTGCCGGCCCCTACAAACAAAAACACACACACACACACACACACAAGGACAGATGCAAATACAGGTACCTTCTCCTCCAATGAGAACTCCCTCTCAAACTCCCCTGTTTGCCGCCGCTGCTCGCAGCTGTACCGCTGCCTGGCTGGGCTGAAGCTTTTATGGGCCCCTTAATCAGCTAGGCCCCGCCCCCTACTCATGGCTCGGCGTCGTCCCAGCCCCCAGCCCCTGCCGGCCCCTACAAACACACACACACACACACACACACACACACACAAAGACAGATGGAAATACAGGTACCTTCTCCTCCAATGAGAACTCCCTCTCAAACTCCCCTGTTTGCCGCCGCTGCTCGCAGCTGTACCGCTGGCTGGCTGGGCGGTCGCTTTTCTGGGCCCCTTAATCAGCCAGGCCCCGCCCCCTACTCAGGGCTCGGCGTCGTCCCAGCCCCCAGCCCCTGCCGGCCCCTACAAACAAACACACAAACACACACAAGGACAGATGCAAATACAGGTACCTTCTCCTCCAATGAGAACTCCCTCTCAAACTCCCCTGTTTGCCGCCGCTTCTCGCAGCTGTACCGCTGCCTGGCTGGGCGGCCGCTTTTATGGGCCCCTTAATCAGCCAGGCCCCGCCCCCTACTCAGGGCTCGGCGTCGTCCCAGCCCCCAGCCCCTGCCGGCCCCTACAAACAAACAAACACACACACGCACACACACACACAAGGACAGATGCAAATACAGGTACCTTCTCCTCCAATGAGAACTCCCTCTCAAACTCCCCTGTTGGCTGCCGCTGCTCTCAGCTGTACCGCTGCCTGGCTGGGCGGCCGCTTTTATGGGCCACTTAATCAGCCAGGCCCCGCCCCCTACTCAGGGCTCGGCGTCGTCCCAGCCCCCTGGCACTGCCGGCCCCTACAAACAAACACACAAACACACACAAGGACAGATGCAAATACAGGTACCTTCTCCTCCAATGAGAACTCCCTCTCAAACTCCCCTGTTTGCCGCCGCTGCTCGCAGCTGTACCGCTGCCTGGCTGGGCGGCCGCTTTTATGGGCCCCTTAATCAGCCAGGCGCCGCCCCCTACTCAGGGCTCGGCGTCGTCCCAGCCCCCAGCCCCTGCCGGCCCCTACAAACAAAAACACACACACACACACACACACAAGGACAGATGCAAATACAGGTACCTTCTCCTCCAATGAGAACTCCCTCTCAAACTCCCCTGTTTGCCGCCGCTGCTCGCAGCTGTACCGCTGCCTGGCTGGGCTGAAGCTTTTATGGGCCCCTTAATCAGCTAGGCCCCGCCCCCTACTCATGGCTCGGCGTCGTCCCAGCCCCCAGCCCCTGCCGGCCCCTACAAACACACACACACACACACACACACACACACACAAAGACAGATGGAAACACAGGTACCTTCTCCTCCAATGAGAACTCCCTCTCAAACTCCCCTGTTTGCCGCCGCTGCTCGCAGCTGTACCGCTGGCTGGCTGGGCGGTCGCTTTTCTGGGCCCCTTAATCAGCCAGGCCCCGCCCCCTACTCAGGGCTCGGCGTCGTCCCAGCCCCCAGCCCCTGCCGGCCCCTACAAACAAACACACACACACACACAAGGACAGATGCAAATACAGGTACCTTCTCCTCCAATGAGAACTCCCTCTCAAACTCCCCTGTTTGCCGCCGCTTCTCGCAGCTGTACCGCTGCCTGGCTGGGCGGCCGCTTTTATGGGCCCCTTAATCAGCCAGGCCCCGCCCCCTACTCAGGGCTCGGCGTCGTCCCAGCCCCCAGCCCCTGCCGGCCCCTACAAACAAACAAACACACACACGCACACACACACACAAGGACAGATGCAAATACAGGTACCTTCTCCTCCAATGAGAACTCCCTCTCAAACTCCCCTGTTTGCCGCCGCTGCTCGCAGCTGTACCGCTGCCTGGCTGGGCAGAAGCTTTTATGGGCCCCTTAATCAGCCAGGCCCCGCCCCCTATTCAGGGCTCGGCGTCGTCCCAGCCCCAGCCCCTGCCGGCCCCTACAAACAAACACATACAAGGACAGATGCAAATACAGGTACCTTCTCCTCCAATGAGAACTCCCTCTCAAACTCCCCTGTTTGCCGCCGCTGCTCGCAGCTGTACCGCTCGCTGGCTGGGCGGCCGCTTTTCTGGGCCCCTTAATCAGCCAGGCCCCGCCCCCTACTCAGGGCTCGGCGTCGTCCCAGCCCCCAGCCCCTGCCGGCCCCTACAAACAAACACACACACACACACACACACACACACACACAAGGACAGATGCAAATACAGGTACCTTCTCCTCCAATGAGAACTCCCTCTCAAACTCCCCTGTTTGCCACCGCTGCTCGCAGCTGTACCGCTGCCTGGCTGGGCGGAAGCTTTTATGGGCCCCTTAATCAGCTAGGCCCCGCCCCCTACTCAGGGCTCGGCGTCGTCCCAGCCCCCAGCCCCTGCCGGCCCCTACAAACAAACACACACACACACACACACACACACACAAGGACAGATGCAAATAAAGGTACCTTCTCCTCCAATGAGAACTCCCTCTCAAGCTCCCCTGTTTGCCGCCGCTGCTCGCAGCTGTACCGCTGCCTGGCTGGGCGGCCGCTTTTATGGGCCCCTTAATCAGCCAGGTCCCGCCCCCTACTCAGGGCTCGGCGTCGTCCCAGCCCCGAGCCCCTGCCGGCCCCTACAAACAAACACACACACACACACACACACACACACACACACACACACAAGGACAGATGCAAATACAGGTACCTTCTCCTCCAATGAGAACTCCCTCTCAAACTCCCCTGTTTGCCACCGCTGCTCGCAGCTGTACCGCTGCCTGGCTGGGCGGAAGCTTTTATGGGCCACTTAATCAGCCAGGCTCCGCCCCCTACTCAGGGCTCGGCGTCGTCCCAGCCTCCAGCCCCTGCCGGCCCCTACAAACAAACACACACACACACACACACACACAAGGACAGATGCAAATACAGGTACCTTCTCCTCCAATGAGAACTCCCTATCAAACTCCCCTGTTTGCCACCGCTGCTCGCAGCTGTACCGCTGGCTGGCTGGGCGGCCGCTTTTCTGGGCCCCTTAATCAGCCAGGCCCCGCCCCCTACTCAGGGCTCGGCGTCGTCCCAGCCCCCTGGCACTGCCGGCCCCTACAAACAAACACACAAACACACACAAGGACAGATGCTAATACAGGTACCTTCTCCTCCAATGAGAACTCCCTCTCAAACTCCCCTGTTGGCCGCCGCTGCTCGCAGCTGTACCGCTGCCTGGCTGGGCGGCCGCTTTTATGGGCCCCTTAATCAGCCAGGCCCCGCCCCCTACTCAGGGCTCGGCGTCGTCCCAGCCCACAGCCCCTGCCGGGCCCTACAAACAAACACACACACACACACACACACACACACACACAAGGACAGATGCTAATACAGGTACCTTCTCCTCCAATGAGAACTCCCTCTCAAACTCCCCTGTTGGCCGCCGCTGCTCGCAGCTGTACCGCTGCCTGGCTGGGCGGCCGCTTTTATGGGCCCCTTAATCAGCCAGGCCCCGCCCCCTACTCAGGGCTCGGCGTCGTCCCAGCCCACAGCCCCTGCCGGTCCCTACAAACAAACACACACACACACACACACACACACACACACAAGGACAGATGCAAATACAGGTACCTTCTCCTCCAATGAGAACTCCCTCTCAAACTCCCCTGTTTGCCGCCGCTGCTCGCAGCTGTACCGCTGCCTGGCTGGGCGGCCGCTTTTATGGGCCCCTTAATCAGCCAGGCCCCGCCCCCTACTCAGGGCTCGGTGTCGTCCCAGCCCCCAGCCCCTGCCGGCCCCTACAAACAAACAAACACACACACACGCACACACACACACAAGGACAGATGCAAATACAGGTACCTTCTCCTCCAATGAGAACTCCCTCTCAAACTCCCCTGTTTGCCGCCGCTGCTCGCAGCTGTACCGCTGCCTGGCTGGGCGGAAGCTTTTATGGGCCCCTTAATCAGCCAGGCCCCGCCCCCTATTCAGGGCTCGGCGTCGTCCCAGCCCCCAGGCCCTGCCGGCCCCTACAAACAAACACACACAAGGACAGATGCAAATACAGGTACCTTCTCCTCCAATGAGAACTCCCTCTCAAAGTCCCCTGTTTGCCGCCGCTGCTCGCAGCTGTACCGCTGCCTGGCTGGGCGGCAGCTTTTATGGGCCCCTTAATCAGCCAGGCCCCGCCCCCTACTCAGGGCTCGGCGTCGTCCCAGCCCCCAGCCCCTGCCGGCCCCTACAAACAAACAAACACACACACACGCACACACACACACAAGGACAGATGCAAATACAGGTACCTTCTCCTCCAATGAGAACTCCCTCTCAAACTCACCTGTTTGCCGCCGCTGCTCGCAGCTGTACCGCTGCCTGGCTGGGCGGAAGCTTTTATGGGCCCCTTAATCAGCCAGGCCCCGCCCCCTACTCAGGGCTCGGCGTCGTTCCAGCCCCCAGCCCCTGCAAACAAACAAACACACACACACACACACACACACACACACACACACACACACAAGGACAGATGCAAATACAGGTACCTTCTCCTCCAATGAGAACTCCCTCTCAAACTCCCCTGTTTGCCACCGCTGCTCGCAGCTGTACCGCTGCCTGGCTGGGCGGAAGCTTTTATGGGCCCCTTAATCAGCCAGGCTCCGCCCCCTACTCAGGGCTCGGCGTCGTCCCAGCCTCCAGCCCCTGCCGGCCCCTACAAACAAACACACACACACACACACACACACAAGGACAGATGCAAATACAGGTACCTTCTCCTCCAATGAGAACTCCCTCTCAAACTCCCCTGTTTGCCGCCGCTGCTCGCAGCTGTACCGCTGCCTGGCTGGGCGGAACCTTTTATGGGCCCCTTAATCAGCCAGGCCCCGCCCCCTATTCAGGGCTCGGCGTCGTCCCAGCCCCCAGCCCCTGCCGGCCCCTACAAACAAACACACACAAGGACAGATGAAAATACAGGTACCTTCTCCTCCAATGAGAACTCCCTCTCAAACTCCCCTGTTTGCCGCCGCTGCTCGCAGCTGTACCACTCGCTGGCTGGGCGGCCGCTTTTATGGGCCCCTTAATCAGCCAGGCCCCGCCCCCTACTCAGGGCTCGGCGTCGTTCCAGCCCCCAGCCCCTGCCGGCCCCTACAAACAAACACACACACACACACACACACACAAGGATGTTGCGGATTGTGGGGGAGTTAGGGCCCTGCACCCCTCTTCCCGAGATTCACTGCGACTCTCAGCCAGCCAGTAAAGCAGAAGGTTTATTCAAGGACAGGAACACAGTCTGAAGCAGAGCGTGTAGGTACGACCAGACCCCCCTCAATTAGGTCCCTCTGGGAGGTTCAGGGAGCTTAGACCCCAGCTTGGGGTTCCCTGCGTTGCACCACCCAGCCCCAACCGAAACTAAAACTCCCAGCCCCTCCCGCTGCTCCTCTCCTTTGTTCAGTCTCCCGGGCAGAAGGTGTTAATTCTCCCCACCCCCGTTCCTGGCTCAGGTTACAGCTCAGGTAGCTCCCTTCAAGGGAAGTCCCACATCCCCACTGCAACCCCCCTGCAACATTCCCAGGTCAAATCTGCCCTGCTCCCTGCTCCGTCACATCTCTCCCCCCTTCGAGACTGAACTGAGCGGGGTCACTCTGACCAGTGACCTGGGGAAGTTCAGGGCTCCCTCTCCGGGACAACGCGTCCGCTATCAGGTTGTCACGTCCCTTCACATGGACCACGTCCATGTCATAATCCTGCAGGAGCAGGCTCCATCTCAGGAGCTTGGCGTTGGCTCCTTTCATCTGGTGCAGCCAGGTCAGGGGAGAGTGGTCGGTGTGCACGGTGAAGTGACGCCCAAAGAGATATGGCTCTAGTTTCTTGAGGGCCCACACCATGGCCAGGCATTCCTTCTCGATGGCCGCGTAGTTCTGCTCCCGGGGTAGTAACTTCTTGCTCAGGTACACGATGGGGTGTCTCTCCCCCTTTTCATCCTCCTGCATTAACACCGCCCCCAGTCCTGTGTCTGAGGCGTCGGTGAACACCATAAAGGGCTTGTCAAAGTCTGGGTTTGCCAGAACTGGGCCACTGACCAGAGCCTCCTTCAGCGCCCGGAGAGCCTCCTGGCACTCCTCGGTCCAGACCACTTTGTCTGGCTTCCCCTTCTTGCACAGCTCAGTGATGGGGGCGGCTATGGCGCTAAAGTGGGGCACGAACCTCCGATAGTACCCTGCCATCCCAATAAAGGCTTGGACCTGCTTTTTGGTTTGAGGAGCGGGCCAGTCTCTGATCACCTCCACTTTGGCTGGTTCCGGCTTTAGGCAGCCGCTTCCAACCCGGTGGCCTAGGTAGGATACCTCAGCCATCCCCACCTTGCACTTCTCCGGTTTTACGGTCAGCCCAGCCTTCTGGAGTCGGTCCAGCACTTGTCTAACCTGGGATATGTGGTCCTCCCAGGTCTGGCTAAAGACACAGATGTCATCGATATACGCCACGGCAAAACTCTCCATCCCCCTCAGTAGCTGATCCACCAGGCGCTGGAAGGTGGCCGGCGCTCCCTTGAGGCCGAAGGGCAGGGTCAGGAACTCATAGAGCCCCAGAGGGGTGACAAAGGCCGATTTCAGCCTGGCATCTGCATCCAGCGGCACTTGCCAATAGCCCTTTGTAAGATCCATGGTGGTAAGGTACCGAGCACCTCCCAGCTTGTCTAGGAGCTCGTCCGGCCTGGGCATGGGGTAGGCATCGGCTACAGTGATGGCATTGAGCTTCCGATAGTCCACACAGAACCGGATCGACCCGTCCTTTTTGGGGACCAGCACCACCGGCGAGGCCCAAGGGCTGGAAGACGGCTGGATCACCCCCAAAGCCAGCATGTCATTGACCTCTCTTTCCAGGTCCTGAGCAGTTTTCCCTGTGGCTCGGAAGGGGGAGCATTTTATAGGCGGGTGCGATCCTGTCTGCACCCGGTGGACAGTCAGATTAGTGCGTCCAGGCTGGTTGGAAAACAGCTGCTGGTACAGATGCAGCACCCCTCCGATCTCAGCTCGCTGGGCAGGGGTTAGCCGATCAGAGAGGGGAATTGCTTCCAGGGGGAAGCCAACTCTTGTCCCAGGGAATAGATCTACTAAAGGGTCATCTCCCTGCCCCTCCCACTGTCCACACACGGCCAACACCATATTCCCCCTGTCATAATATGGCTTCATCATATTCACATGGTACACCCGGTGGTGGTGTGCCCGGTTCGACAGCTCCACCACATAGTTTACCTCGTTTAGTTGCTTGACAACCTTGAAGGGCCCTTCCCAGGCGGCCTGGAGTTTGTTTTTCCTCACGGGGATGAGGACCATCACCTGATCCCCAGTGGCGAAGGCGCGGGCCCGTGCTGTGCGGTCATACCCGACCTTCTGCTTCCTCTGGGCTCTGGCCAGATTCTCCCTGGCCAGGCCCATGAGCTCGGCAAGTCGTTCCCGGAAGGTCAGGACATACTCCACCACCGACTCTCCGTCAGGAGTGGCCTTCCCCTCCCATTCGTCTCTCATCAGGTCGAGGGGCCCCCTTACCCGCCTTCCATATAGCAGTTCGAAAGGCGAAAACCCGGTAGACTCCTGGGGTACCTCCCTGTACGCAAACAGCAGGTGAGGTAAGTACTTGTCCCAGTCCTGCGGGTGCTGATTCATAAATGTTTTCAGCATCATTTTTAGCGTCCCATTGAACCTCTCCACCAGCCCGTTGGATTGGGGGTGATATGCTGAGGCCCAGTTGTGCCGGACCCCACATCTCTCCCACAAGCACCGGAGTAGGGCTGACATGAAGTTGGACCCTTGGTCCGTCAAGACTTCCTTGGGGAACCCCACTCGGCTGAAAATGGTCAGCAGCGCATCCGCCACAGTGTCTGCTTCAATGGACGATAAGGGCACTGCCTCGGGGTAGCGGGTGGCGAAATCTACCACCACCAGGATGTATTTCTTCCCAGACCGGGTCGTCTTGCTGAGAGGTCCCACTATGTCCATGGCCACCTTCTGGAAAGGCTCCTCTATGATGGGCAAAGGTCTCAATGCTGCCTTCCCCTTGTCCCGGGCCTTCCCCACCCTCTGGCAGGGGTCACAGGATCGGCAGTACTGCCGGACGTTGGTGAAGACCCCGGGCCAGTAAAAGTTCTGTAGCAGCCTCTGCCTGGTGCGCCGGATCCCCTGGTGCCCTGCGAGAGGGATGTCATGGGCCAGGTACAGTAGCTTGTGGCGAAACTTCTGGGGAACCACCAGCTGCCTCCTGATCCCCCACGACTCCACTTCCCCCGGGGGAGCCCACTCTCGGTAGAGGAACCCCTTCTCCCACAGGAACCTCTCCTTGCATCCTCTCCTCATGGTCTGTCCCACACTGAGGTCAGCCAGGCCCCTTAGCTTCCGCAGGGAGGGGTCCTTCTGCAACTCGGCCTGGAACTCGGCGGCTGAGGAAGGGATGGGGACCTGCTCCCTCTCGTCGGCTGGGTCGGAAGCCCCAGCCACCCCGCGGCCTGTCCTTGGGTGTTCCCTCCCCACCCGGGAAGGGTTCGGTGCCTCCGGTGGGACATCCTTCCCAAGGTCAGGGCGTAGTGCCCCTCGCCGGCTCTGGCTACGGGTCACGACTAAGGCGGTCTGGGGGCTGCTTGGCCAGTCCTCTAGGTCCCCCCCCATCAACACCTCAGTGGGCAAATGGTGGTGCACTCCCACGTCCTTGGGGCCCTCCTTGGCCCCCCATTTCAGGTGTACCCTCGCTACGGGAACCTTGAATGGGGTCCCGCCCACCCCGGTCAGGGTCAGGAAGGTGTTGGGCACCACCCGATCTGGGGCCACCACCTCGGGCCGGGCCAGTGTCACCTCTGCGCCCGTGTCCCAGTATCCATAAACTTTCTTCCCATCCACCTCCAGGGGAACAAGGCACTCGCTCCGCAGGGACAGCCCCGCGCCAACCCTGTAAACGGAGAACTTTGAATCCGGAGCATCTGGCCCCCCAGAGAAGCTGGCCGGGGGCCCTTCTCTCTCTTGAGCAGTTGATAAGCTGCCAGCCCCTCTTGCGTGGGAAGCCTGCCCCTCGTCCGTCTGGGCCTCTACCAAGTTAACCCGGTGCGGGTTCGGTCTGCTCAGTCTGTCCTTGAGCTTGGGGCACTGGGCCCGAACGTGGCCTCTTCGGCCGCAGTAATAGCAGCTCAGGTCCCGTGGGTCCCCTCGAGCCGGTCGGTTGTCCCTGATGCTGGGCCTTCCCCGTGGGAGGGGATTCCCCATATTCCCCCTTTGGGAGGTCCCAGGGTGACTCTCTCTCTGCATCGCGGCGGGCCTGTTCCTTTGGGGCTCCTCCCTGCCACCCCCTGACCGGCTCTTTACAAACTCATCAGCCAGCTGCCCGGCGTGTCGCGGGTTCTCTGGCTTTCTGTCCACCAACCACAGCCTCAGGTCGGATGGGCACCGCTCATACAGTTGCTCCAGTACCTTCGTCTGGGCCCCACCAGCCCACTTGCTGGCGTATCTTTCCATGCGGACGGCTAGTTGCAAATATGAGATCTCAGGGGTTTTATCTTGACCCCGGAACCTTTCCCGGTACATCTCAGGAGTCAGCCCAAACTCTCGTAGCAGGGCCCTTTTGAATAGTTCGTAGTCCCCTTTCTCTGCCTCTCCCAGTTGGCGGTACAATGCCACGGATTTGGGGTCCAGTAAGGGGGTAAGGACCCGGAGTCTGTCCGCGGGATCCACCCGGTGCAGCTCGCAGGCCGTCTCAAAGGCCTCCAGGAAGTCATCCATGTCCTCCCCCTCCTTGTATGGGGCCATGATGCACTTATCAAAGCTCCGTGCAGTCCTGGGTCCCCCCTCACTCACCGCAGCCGGGGGTTCGCTGCCCCTCAGTCTCGCCAGTTCCAGTTCATGCTGTCTTTGTCTCTCATTCTCCTCCCGTTCACGCTGATGCTGTCTCTCTTTCTCCTCCCGTTCACGCTGATGCTGTCTCTCATTCTCCTCCCGTTCATGCTGTCTCTGTCTCTCTTCACGCTGATGCTGTCTCTCTTTCTCCTCCCGTTCATGCTGTCTCTGTTGTTCACGATCCTCCAGCTCCCTCAGTTTTAGCTCTTTCTCCCATTCCAGCCAATTCCGCTCCCCGGATGCCGAACGTCGCCGGGAGGCTCCTCTGCTGGCCGGCGGGCTTCGCCGGGGGGACCCCCTGCTGGCCGGGGGGGTCACGGCGCCTTCGGTATTTGCTGGGCTCCTCCCCACCCTTCCCCTAGGCATAGGAAGGAGGGGTCTCGGGAAGCCCTCAGCAGCCGGCTGACCACTCCCAGCTGGGACAGACACTGGTGCCTGCGCTGCATTTGCCAGGCTGCTTCCCTGAGACACAGGGATCAGTTCATTCGCGCGATCTTCCGCCTCCAGCTGGGCAATGAGCTGTTCTTTGGTGAGCCTCCCAATGCGCAGCCGCCTCTGCTTGCACAGCTCCACCAGGTCGCTCTTAAGCCGCTTGGCATACATCTTCCTGCTGGCCACTCACCGGCCTGTGTGCTCACAGCTCCCCACAGTTCCCAGGGGGACCCCTAGTGTGCCAGCCCTTCTCGAGGTCACCACCTCTCTGCCAGGGTCGAGCTGCAGACTCCTCCGCCCCTGGGACCACTCGCTGCGATCCCACGGGGGACCCTGTTACTGCAAAAGTCCTTCTCGCTGGTCACACACTCCCAGGGGTAATAACCGTCTCTCTCCCACTCTTCAGCGTGCCTGGTCCCCGTCAATCCCCCTTCATTTTACTGCTCCCCAGTCACTTACTGCAGGAAGCGCCGTCCACGGGGTGCAGTAGATCCCGTCGCTGCCACCAGTTGTTGCGGATTGTGGGGGAGTTAGGGCCCTGCACCCCTCTTCCCGAGATTCACTGCGACTCTCAGCCAGCCAGTAAAGCAGAAGGTTTATTCAAGGACAGGAACACAGTCTCAAGCAGAGCGTGTAGGTACGACCAGACCCCCCTCAATTAGGTCCCTCTGGGAGGTTCAGGGAGCTTAGACCCCAGCTTGGGGTTCCCTGCGTTGCACCACCCAGCCCCAACCGAAACTAAAACTCCCAGCCCCTCCCGCTGCTCCTCTCCTTTGTTCAGTCTCCCGGGCAGAAGGTGTTAATTCTCCCCACCCCCGTTCCTGGCTCAGGTTACAGCTCAGGTAGCTCCATTCAAGGGAAGTCCCACATCCCCACTGCAACCCCCCTGCAACATTCCCAGGTCAAATCTGCCCTGCTCCCTGCTCCGTCACAAAGGACAGATGCAAATACAGGTACCTTCTCCTCCAATGAGAACTCCCTCTCAAACTCCCCTGTTTGCCACCGCTGCTCGCAGCTGTACCGCTGCCTGGCTGGGCGGAATCTTTTATGGGCCCCTTAATCAGCCAGGCCCCGCCCCCTACTCAGGGCTCGGCGTCGTCCCAGCCCCCAGCCCCTGCCGGCCCCTACAAACAAACACACACACACACACACACACACACACACAAAAGGACAGATGCAAATACAGGTACCTTCTCCTCCAATGAGAACTCCCTCTCAAACTCCCCGGTTTTCCGCCGCTGCTCGCAGCTGTACCGCTGCCTGGCTGGGCGGCCTCTTTTCTGGGCCCCTTAATCAGCCAGGCCCCGCCCCCTACTCAGGGCTCGGCGTCGTCCCAGCCTCCAGCCCCTGCCGGCCCCTACAAACAAACACACACACACACACACACACACACACACACACAAGGACAGATGCAAATACAGGTACCTTCTCCTCCAATGAGAACTCCCTCTCAAACTCCCCTGTTTGCCGCCGCTGCTCGCAGCTGTACCGCTCGCTGGCTGGGCGGCCGCTTTTATGGGCCCCTTAATCAGCCAGGCCCCGCCCCCTACTCACGGCTCGGCGTCGTCCCAGCCCCTGCCGGCCCCTACAAACAAACACACACACACACACACACACAAGGACAGATGCAAATACAGGTACCTTCTCCTCGAATGAGAACTCCCTCTCAAACTCCCCTGTTTGCCGCCGCTGCTCGCAGCTGTACCGCTCGCTGGCTGGGCGGCCGCTTTTATGGGCCCCTTAATCAGCCAGGCCCCGCCCCCTACTCAGGGCTCGGCGTCGTCCCAGCCCCCAGCCCCTGCCGTCCCCTACAAACAAACACACACACACACACACACACACACACACGGACAGATTCAAATACAGGTACCTTCTCCTCCAGTTAGAACTCCCTCTCAAACTCCCCTGTTTGCTGCCGTTGCTCGCAGCTGTACCGCTGCCTGGCTGGGCGGCCTCTTTTCTGGGCCCCTTAATCAGCCAGGCCCCGCCCCCTACTCAGGGCTCGGCGTCGTCCCAGCCTCCAGCCCCTGCCGGCCCCTACAAACACACACACACACACAAGGACAGATGCAAATACAGGTACCTTCTCCTCCAATGAAAACTCCATCTCAAACTCCCCTGTTTGCCGCCGCTGCTCGCAGCTGTACCGCTGGCTGGCTGGGCGGCCGCTTTTCTGGGCCCCATTAATCAGCCAGGCCCCGCCCCCTACTCAGGGCTCGGCGTCGTCCCAGCCTCCAGCCCCTGCCGGCCCCTACAAACACACACACACACACAAGGACAGATGCAAATACAGGTACCTTTCTCCTCCAATGAGAACTCCCTCTCAAACTCCCCTGTTTGCCGCCGCTGCTCGCAGCTGTACCGCTGGCTGGCTGGGCGGCCGCTTTTCTGGGCCCCTTAATTCAGCCAGCCCCGCCCCCTACTCAGGGCTCGGCGTCGTCCCAGCCCCCTGGCACTGCCGGCCCCTACAAACAAACACACAAACACACACAAGGACAGATGCAAATACAGGTACCTTCTCCTCCAATGAGGACTCCCTCTCAAACTCCCTGTTGGCCGCCGCTGCTCGCAGCTGTACCGCTGCCTGGCTGGGCGGCCGCTTTTATGGGCCCCTTAATCAGCCAGGCCCCGCCCCCTACTCAGGGCTCGGCGTCGTCCCAGCCCACAGCCCCTGCCGGCCCCTACAAACAAACACCACACACACACACACACACAAGGACAGATGCAAATACAGGGTACCTTCTCCTCCAATGAGAACTCCCTCTCAAACTCCCCCTGTTGGCCGCCGCTGCTCGCAGCTGTACCGCTGCCTGGCTGGGCGGCCGCTTTTATGGGCCCCTTAATCAGCCAGGGCCCCGCCCCCTACTCAGGGCTCGGCGTCGTCCCAGCCCACAGCCCCTGCCGGCCCCTACAAACAAACACACACACACACACACACACACACACACACAAGGACAGATGCAAATACAGGTACCTTCTCCTCCAATGAGAACTCCCTCTCAAACTCCCCTGTTTGCCGCCGCTGCTCGCAGCTGTACCGCTGCCTGGCTGGGCGGCCGCTTTTATGGGCCCCTTAATCAGCCAGGCCCCGCCCCCTACTCAGGGCTCGGCGTCGTCCCAGCCCCCAGCCCCCTGCCGGCCCCTACAAACAAACAAACACACACACACGCACACACACACACAAGGACAGATGCAAATACAGGTACCTTCTCCTCCAATGAGAACTCCCTCTCAAACTCCCCTGTTTGCCGCCGCTGCTCGCAGCTGTACCGCTGCCTGGCTGGGCGGAAGCTTTTATGGGCCCCTTAATCAGCCAGGCCCCGCCCCCTATTCAGGGCTCGGCGTCGTCCCAGCCCCCAGCCCCTGCCGGCCCCTACAAACAAACACACACAAGGACAGATGCAAATACAGGTACCTTCTCCTCCAATGAGAACTCCCTCTCAAACTCCCCTGTTTGCCGCCGCTGCTCGCAGCTGTACCGCTCGCTGGCTGGGCGGCCGCTTTTCTGGGCCCCTTAATCAGCCAGGCCCCGCCCCCTACTCAGGGCTCGGCGTCGTTCCAGCCCCCAGCCCCTGCAAACAAACAAACACACACACACACACACACACACACACAAGGACAGATGCAAATACAGGTACCTTCTTCTCCAATGAGAACTCCCTCTCAAACTCCCCTGTTTGCCACCGCTGCTCGCAGCTGTAACCGCTGCCTGGCTGGGCGGAAGCTTTTATGGGCCCCTTAATCAGCCAGGCTCCGCCCCCTACTCAGGGCTCGGCGTCGTCCCAGCCTCCAGCCCCTGCCGGCCCCTACAAACAAACACACGCACACACACACACACACACACAAGGACAGATGCAAATACAGGTACCTTCTCCTCCAATGAGAACTCCCTCTCAAACTCCCCTGTTTGCCGCCGCTGCTCGCAGCTGTACCGCTGCCTGGCTGGGCGGAAGCTTTTATGGGCCCCTTAATCAGCCAGGCCCCGCCCCCTATTCAGGGCTCGGCGTCGTCCCCAGCCCCCAGCCCCCTGCCGGCCCCTACAAACAAACACACACAAGGACAGATGCAAATACAGGTACCTTCTCCTCCAATGAGAACTCCCTCTCAAACTCCCCTGTTTGCCGCCGCTGCTCGCAGCTGTACCACTCGCTGGCTGGGCGGCCGCTTTTCTGGGCCCCTTAATCAGCCAGGCCCCGCCCCCTACTCAGGGCTCGGCGTCGTTCCAGCCCCCAGCCCCTGCCGGCCCCTACAAACAAACACACACACACACACACACACACACACACACACACACACAAGGACAGATGCAAATACAGGTACCTTCTGCCTCCAATGAGAACTCCCTCTCAAACTCCCCTGTTTGCCACCGCTGCTCGCAGCTGTAACCGCTGCCTGGCTGGGCGGAATCTTTTATGGGCCCCTTAATCAGCCAGGACCCGCCCCCTACTCAGGGCTCGGCGTCGTCCCAGCCTCCAGCCCCTGCCGGCCCCTACAAACAAACACACACACACACACACACACACACACACACAAAAGGGACAGATGCAAATACAGGTACCTTCTCCTCCAATGAGAACTCCCTCTCAAACTCCCCTGTTTGCCGCCGCTGCTCGCAGCTGTACCGCTGCCTGGCTGGGCGGCCTCTTTTCTGGGCCCCTTAATCAGCCAGGCCCCGCCCCCTACTCAGGGCTCGGCGTCGTCCCAGCCTCCAAGCCCCTGCCGGCCCCTACAAACAAACACACACACACACACACACACACACACACACACACACACACACACACACACAAGGACAGATGCAAATACAGGTACCTTCTCCTCCAATGAGAACTCCCTCTCAAACTCCCCTGTTTGCCGCCGCTGCTCGCAGCTGTACCGCTCGCTGGCTGGGCGGCCGCTTTTATGGGCCCCTTAATCAGCCAGGCCCCGCCCCCTACTCACGGCTCGGCCTCGTCCCAGCCCCTGCCGGCCCCTACAAACAAACGCACACACACACACAAGGACAGATGCAAATACAGGGTACCTTCTCCTCCAATGAGAACTCCCTCTCAAACTCCCCGGTTTTCCGCCGCTGCTCGCAGCTGTACCGCTGCCTGGCTGGGCGGGCCTCTTTTCTGGGCCCCTTAATCAGCCAGGCCCCGCCCCCTGCTCAGGGCTCGGCGTCGTCCCAGCCTCCAGCCCCTGCCGGCCCCTACAAACAAACACACACACACACACACACACACACACACACACAAAAGGACAGATGCAAATACAGGTACCTTCTCCTCCAATGAGAACTCCCTCTCAAACTCCCCTGTTTGCCGCCGCTGCTCGCAGCTGTACCGCTCGCTGGCTGGGCGGCCGCTTTTATGGGCCCCTTAATCAGCCAGTCCCAGCCCCTGCCGGCCCCTACAAACAAACACACACACACACACACACACAAGGACAGATGCAAATACAGGTACCTTCTCCTCGAATGAGAACTCCCCTCTCAAACCTCTCCTGTTTGCCGCCGCTGCTCGCAGCTGTACCGCTCGCTGGCTGGGCGGCCCGCTTTTATGGGCCCCTTAATCAGCCAGGCCCCGCCCCCTACTCAGGGCTCGGCGTCGTCCCAGCCCCCAGCCCCTGCCGTCCCCTACAAACAAACACACACACACACACACACACACACACACACACACGGACAGATTCAAATACAGGTACCTTCTCCTCCAGTTAGAACTCCCTCTCAAACTCCTCCTGTTTGCTGCCGCTGCTCGCAGCTGTACCGCTGCCTGGCTGGGCGGCCGCTTTTATGGGCCCCTTAATCAGCCAGGCCCCGCCCGCTACTCAGGGCTCCGCGTCGTCCCCAGCCCCCAGCCCCTGCCGGCCCCTACAAACAAACACACACACACACACACGGACAGATGCAAATACAGGTACCTTCTCCTCCAGTGAGAACTCCCTCTCAAACTCCCCTGTTTGCCGCCGCTGCTCGCAGCTGTACCGCTGCCTGGCTGGGCGGCCGCTTTTATGGGCCCCTTAATCAGCTAGGCCCCGCCCCCTACTCAGGGCTCGGCGTCGTCCCAGCCCCCAGCCCCTGCCGGCCCCTACAAACACACACACACACACACACACACACACACAAAGACAGATGGAAATACAGGTACCTTCTCCTCCAATGAAAACTCCATCTCAAACTCCCCTGTTTGCCGCCGCTGCTCGCAGCTGTACCGCTGGCTGGCTGGGCGGCCCGCTTTTCTGGGCCCCTTAATCAGCCAGGCCCCGCCCCCTACTCAGG
>NW_027052890.1:65000-75000 GCF_011386835.1 Chrysemys picta bellii
CCCCGCCCCCTACTCAGGGCTCGGCGTCGTCCCAGCCCCCAGCCCCTGCCGGCCCCTACAAACAAACACACACACACACACACACACACACACACACAAGGACAGATGCAAATACAGGTACCTTCTCCTCCAATGAGAACTCCCTCTCAAGCTCCCCTGTTTGCCGCCGCTGCTCGCAGCTGTACCGCTCCCTGGCTGGGCGGCCGCTTTTATGGGCCCCTTAATCAGCCAGGCCCCGCCCCCTACTCAGGGCTCGGCGTCGTCCCAGCCCCTGCCGGCCCCTACAAACAAACAAACACGCACACACACACAAGGACAGATGCAAATACAGGTACCTTCTCCTCCAATGAGAACTCCCTCTCAAACTCCCCTGTTTGCCACCTCTGCTCGCAGCTGTACTGCTGCCTGGCTGGGCGGAAGCTTTTATGGGCCCCTTAATCAGCCAGGCCCCGCCCCCTACTCAGGGCTCGGCGTCGTCCCAGCCCCCAGCCCCTGCCGGCCCCTACAAACAAACACACACACACACACAAGGACACATGCAAATACAGGTACCTTCTCCTCCAATGAGAACTCCCTCTCAAACTCCCCTGTTTCCCGCCGCTACTCGCAGCTATACCGCTGCCTGGCTGGGCAACCGCTTTTATGGGCCCCTTAATCAGCCAGGCCCCGCCCCCTACTCAGGGCTCGGCGTCGTCCCAGCCCCCAGCCCCTGCCGGCCCCTACAAACAAACACACACACACACACACAGAAGGACAGATCCAAATACAGGTACCTTCTCCTCCAATGAGAACTCCCTCTCAAACTCCCCTGTTTGCCGCCGCTGCTCGCAGCTGTACCGCTGCCTGGCTGGGCAACCGCTTTTATGGGCCCCTTAATCAGCCAGACCCGCCCCCTACTCAGGGCTCGGCGTCGTCCCAGCCCCCAGCACCTGCCGGCCCCTAAAAACAAACAAACACACACACACAAACACACACACACACACACACACACAAGAACAGATGCAAATACAGGTACCTTCTCCTCCAATGAGAACTCCCTCTCAAACTCCCCTGTTTGCCGCCGCTGCTCGCAGCTGTACCGCTGCCTGGCTGGGCAACCGCTTTTATGGGCCCCTTAATCAGCCAGACCCGCCCCCTACTCAGGGCTCGGCGTCGTCCCAGCCCCCAGCCCCTGCCGGCCCCTACAAACAAACACACACACACACACGGACAGATGCAAATACAGGTACCTTCTCCTCCAATGAGAACTCCCTCTCAAAGTCCCCTGTTTGCCGCCGCTGCTCGCAGCTGTACCGCTGGCTGGCTGGGCGGCCGCTTTTCTGGGCCCCTTAATCAGCCAGGCCCCGCCCCCTACTCAGGGCTCGGCGTCGTCCCAGACCCCAGCCCCTGCCGGCCCGTACAAACAAACACACACACACACACACACACACACACACACAAACACACACACACAAGGACAGATGCAAATACAGGTACCTTCTCCTCCAATGAGAACTCCCTCTCAAACTCCCCTGTTTGCCGCTGCTGCTCGCAGCTGTACCGCTGCCTGGCTGGGCAACCGCTTTTCTGGGCCCTTTAATCAGCCAGGCCCCGCCCCCTATTCAGGGCTCGGCGTCGTCCCAGCCCCCAGCCCCTGCCGGCCCCTACAAACAAACACACACAAACACACACAAGGACAGATGCAAATACAGGTACCTTCTCCTCCAATGAGAACTCCCTCTCAAACTCCCCTGTTTGCGGCCGCTACTCGCAGCTATACCGCTGCCTGGCTGGGCAACCGCTTTAATGGGCCCCTTAATCAGCCAGGCCCCGCCCCCTACTCAGGGCTCGGCGTCGTCCCAGCCCCCAGCCCCTGCCGGCCCCTACAAACAAACACACACACACACACACACACACAAGGACAGATGCAAATACAGGTACCTTCTCCTCCAATGAGAACTCCCTCTCAAGCTCCCCTGTTTGCCGCTGCTGCTCGCAGCTGTACCGCTGCCTGGCTGGGCGGCCGCTTTTATGGGCCCCTTAATCAGCCAGGTTCCGCCCCCTACTCCGGGCTCGGCGTCGTCCGAGCCCCCAGCCCCTCCCGGCCCCTACAAACAAACACACACACACACAAGGACAGATGCAAATACAGGTACCTTCTCCTCCAATGTTAACTCCCTCTCAAACTCCCCTGTTTGCCGCCGCTGCTCGCAGCTGTACCGCTGCCTGGCTGGGCAACCGCTTTTCTGGGCCCTTTAATCAGCCAGGCCCCGCCCCCTATTCAGGGCTCGGCGTCGTCCCAGCCCCCAGCCCCTGCCGGCCCCTACAAACAAACACACACACACACACACAAGGACAGATGCAAATACAGGTACCTTCTCCTCCAATGAGAACTCCCTCTCAAACTCCCCTGTTTGCGGCCGCTACTCGCAGCTATACCGCTGCCTGGCTGGGCAACCGCTTTAATGGGACCCTTAATCAGCCAGGCCCCGCCCCCTACTCAGGGCTCGGCGTCGTCCCAGCCCCCAGCCCCTGCCGGCCCCTACAAACAAACAAACAAACACACACACACACACACACAAGGACAGATGCAAATACAGGTACCTTCTCCTCCAATGAGAACTCCCTCTCAAACTCCCCTGTTTGCCGCCGCTGCTCGAAGCTGTACCGCTGCCTGGCTGGGCGGCCGCTTTTCTGGGCCCCTTAATCAGCCAGGCCCCGCCCCCTACTCAGGGCTCGGCATCGTCCCAGCCCCCAGCCCCTCCCGGCCCCTACAAACAAACACACACACACACACACACACACACAGACAAGGACAGATGCAAATACAGGTACCTTCTCCTCCAATGAGAACTCCCTCTCAAGCTCCCCTGTTTGCCGCTGCTGCTCGCAGCTGTACCGCTGCCTGGCTGGGCGGCCGCTTTTATGGGCCCCTTAATCAGCCAGGTTCCGCCCCCTACTCAGGGCTCGGCGTCGTCCCAGCCCCCAGCCCCTCCCGGCCCCTACAAACAAACACACACACACACACACACACACACACAAGGACAGATGCAAATACAGGTACCTTCTCCTCCAATGAGAACTCCCTCTCAAACTCCCCTGTTTTCCGCCGCTGCTCGCAGCTGTACCGCTGCCTGGCTGGGCGGAAGTTTTTATGGGCCCCTTAATCAGCCAGGCCCCGCCCCCTATTCAGGGCTCGGCGTCGTCCCAGCCCCCAGGCCCTGCCGGCCCCTACAAAAAAACACACACACACACACACAAAGACAGAGGCAAATACAGGTACCTTCTCCTCCATTGAGAACTCCCTCTCAAACTCCCCTGTTTGCCGCCACTGCTCACATCTGTACCGCTGCCTGGCTGGGCGGCCGCTTTTATGGGCCCCTTAATCAGCCAGGCCCCGCCCCCTACTCAGGGCTCGGCGTCCTCCCAGCCCCCAGCCCCTGCCGGCCCCTACAAACAAACACACAAACACACACAAGGACAGATGCAAATACAGGTACCTTCTCCTCCAATGAGAACTCCCTCTCAAACTCCCCTGTTTGCCGCCGCTGCTCGCAGCTGTACCGCTGGCTGGCTGGGCGGCCGCTTTTCTGGGCCCCTAATCAGCCAGGCCCCGCCCCCTACTCAGGGCTCGGGGTCGTCCCAGCCCCCAGCCCCTGCCGGCCCCTACAAACAAACACACACACACACACACACACACACACACACACACAGATGCAAATACAGGTACCTTCTCCTCCAATGAGAACTGCCTCTCAAACTCCCCTATTTGCCGCCGCTACTCGCAGCTATACCGCAGCCTGGCTGGGCAACCACTTTTCTGGGCCCCTTAATCAGCCAGGCCCCGCCCCCTACTCAGGGCTCGGCGTCGTCCCACCCCCCAGCCCCTGCCGGCCCCTACAAACAAACACACACACACAAGGACAGATGTAAATACAGGTACCTTCTCCTCCAATGAGAACTCCCTCTCAAACTCCCCTCTTTGCCGCCGCTGCTCGCAGCTGTACCGCTGCCTGGCTGGGCAACCGCTTTTATGGGCCCCTTAATCAGCCAGGCCCCGCCCCCTATTCAGGGCTCGGCGTCGTCCCAGCCCCCAGCCCCTGCCGGCCCCTACAAACAAACACACACACACACACACATACAAGGACAGATGCAAATACAGGTACCTTCTCCTCCAATGAGAACTCCCTCTCAAACTCCCCTGTTTGCCGCCGCTGCTCGCAGCTGTACCGCTGCCTGGCTGGGCGGCCGCTTTTCTGGGCCCCTTAATCAGCCAGGCCCCGCCCCCTACTCAGGGCTCGGCGTCGTCCCAGCCCCCAGCCCCTGCCGGCCCCTACAAACAAACACACACAGACACACACACAAGGACAGATGCAAATACAGGTACCTTCTCCTCCAATGAGAACTCCCTCTCAAACTCCCCTGTTTGCAGCCGCTGCTCGCAGCTGTACCGCTGCCTGGCTGGGCAACCGCTTTTCTGGGCCCCTTAATCAGCCAGGCCCCGCCCCCTACTCAGGGCTCGGCGTCGTCCCAGCCCCCAGCCCCTGCCGGCCCCTACAAACAAACACACACACACACACAAGGACAGATGCAAATACAGGTACCTTCTCCTCCAATGAGAACTCCCTCTCAAACTCCCCTGTTTGCCACCGCTGCTCGCAGCTATACCGCGGCCTGGCTGGGCAACCGCTTTTATGGGCCCCTTAATCAGCCAGGCCCCGCCCCCTACTCAGGGCTCGGCCTCGTCCCAGCCCCCAGTCCCTGCCGGCCCCTACAAACAAACATCAGAGGGGTAGCCGTGTTAGTCTGAATCTGTAAAAAGCAACAGAGGGTCCTGTGGCACCTTTGAGACTAACAGAATACACACACACAAGGACAGATCCAAATACAGGTACCTTCTCCTCCAATGAGAACTCCCTCTCAAACTCCCCTGTTTGCCGCCGCTGCTCGCAGCTGTATCGCTGCCTGGCTGGGCAACCGCTTTTATGGGCCTTTTAATCAGCCAGGCCCCGCCCCCTACTCAGGGCTCGGCGTCGTCCCAGCCCCAAGCCCCTGCCGGCCCCTACAAACAAACACACACACACACACACACACAAGGACAGATGCAAATACAGGTACCTTCTCCTCCAATGAGAACTCCCTCTCAAACTCCCCTGTTTGTCGCCGCTGCTCGCAGCTGTACCGCTGCCTGGCTGGGCAACCGCTTTTCTGGGCCCCTTAATCAGCCAGGCCCCGCCCCCTACTCAGGGCTCAGCGTCGTCCCAGCCCCCAGCCCCTGCCGGCCCCTACAAACAAACACACACACACACACACACACAAGGACAGATGCAAATACAGGTACCTTCTCCTCCAATGAGAACTCCCTCTCAAACTCCCCTGTTTGCCGCCGCTGCTCGCAGCTATACCGCTGCCTGGCTGGGCAACCGCTTTTATGGGCCCCTTAATCAGCCAGGCCCCGCCCCCTACTCAGGGCTCGGCCTCGTCCCAGCCCCCAGCCCCTGCCGGCCCCTACAAACAAACACACACACACACACACAAGGACAGATGCAAATACAGGTACCTTCTCCTCCAATGAGAACTCCCTCTCAAACTCCCCTGTTTGCCGCCGCTGCTCGCAGCTATACCGCTGCCTGGCTGGGCAACCGCTTTTATGGGCCCCTTAATCAGCCAGGCCCCGCCCCCTACTCAGGGCTCGGCGTCGTCCCAGCCCCCAGCCCCTGCCGGCCCCTACATACAAACACACACACACAAACACACACACACACACAAGGACAGATGCAAATACAGGTACCTTCTCCTCCAATGAGAACTCCCTCTCAAACTCCCCTGTTTGCCGCCGCTGCTCGCAGCTGTACCGCTGCCTGGCTGGGCGGCCGCTTTTCTGGGCCCCTTAATGAGCCAGGCCCCGCCCCCTACTCAGGGCTCGGCGTCGTCCCAGCCCCCAGCCCCTGCCGTCCCCTACAAACAAAAACACACACACACACACACACACACAAGGACAGATGCAAATACAGGTACCTTCTGCTCCAATGAGAACTCCCTCTCAAACTCCCCTGTTTGCCGCCGCTGCTCGCAGCTGTACCGCTGCCTGGCTGGGCAACCGCTTTTATGGGCCTTTTAATCAGCCAGACCCCGCCCCCTACTCAGGGCTCGGCGTCGTCCCAGCCCCCAGCCCCTGCCGGCCCCTACAAACAAACACACACACACACACACACACACAAGGACAGATGCAAATACAGGTACCTTCTCCTCCAATGAGAACTCCCTCTCAAACTCCCCTGTTTGCCACCGCTGCTCGCAGCTGTACCGCTGCCTGGCTGGGCGGAAGCTTTTATGGGCCCCTTAATCAGCCAGGCCCCGCCCCCTATTCAGGGCTCGGCGTCGTCCCAGCCCCCAGCCCCTGCCGGCCCCTACAAACAAACAAACACACACACACAAGGACAGATGCAAATACAGGTACCTTCTCCTCCAATGAGAACTCCCTCTCAAACTCCCCTGTTTGCCACCGCTGCTCGCAGCTGTACCGCTGCCTCTCTGGGCGGAAGCTTTTATGGGCCCCTTAATCAGCCAGGCCCCGCCCCGTACTCAGGGCTCGGCGTCGTCCCAGCCCCCAGCCCCTGCCGGCCCCTACAAACAAACACACACACACACACGCACACACACACACAAGGACAGATGCAAATACAGGTACCTTCTCCTCCAATGAGACCTCCCTCTGAAACTCCCCTGTTTGCCTCCGCTGCTCGCAGCTGTACCGCTGCCTGGCTGGGCGGCCGCTTTAATGGGCCCCTTAATCAGCCAGGCCCCGCCCCCTACTCAGGGCTCGGCGTCGTCCCAGCCCCCAGCCCCTGCCGGCCACTACAAACAAACACACACACACACACACACACAAGGACAGATGCAAATACAGGTACCTTCTCCTCCAATGAGAACTCCCTCTCAAACTCCCCTGTTTGCCGCCGCTGCTCGCAGCTGTACCGCTGCCTGGCTGGGCGGCCGCTTTTCTGGGCCTTTTAATCAGCCAAGCCCCGCCCCCTACTCAGGGCTCGGCGTCGTCCCAGCCCCCAGCCCCTGCCGGCCCCTACAAACAAACACACACAGACACACACACAAGGACAGATGCAAATACAGGTACCTTCTCCTCCAATGAGAACTCCCTCTCAAACTCCCCTGTTTGCAGCCGCTGCTCGCAGCTGTACCGCTGCCTGGCTGGGCAACCGCTTTTCTGGGCCCCTTAATCAGCCAGGCCCCGCCCCCTACTCAGGGCTCGGCGTCGTCCCAGCCCCCAGCCCCTGCCGGCCCCTACAAACAAACACACACACACAAGGACAGATGCAAATACAGGTACCTTCTCCTCCAATGAGAACTCCATCTCAAACTCCCCTGTTTGCCGCCGCTGCTCGCAGCTATACCGCGGCCTGGCTGGGCAACCGCTTTTATGGGCCCCTTAATCAGCCAGGCCCCGCCCCCTACTCAGGGCTCGGCCTCGTCCCAGCCCCCAGTCCCTGCCGGCCCCTACAAACAAACACACACACACAAGGACAGATCCAAATACAGGTACCTTCTCCTCCAATGAGAACTCCCTCTCAAACTCCCCTGTTTGCCGCCGCTGCTCGCAGCTGTATCGCTGCCTGGCTGGGCAACCGCTTTTATGGGCCTTTTAATCAGCCAGGCCCCGCCCCCTACTCAGGGCTCGGCCTCGTCCCAGCCCCCAGCCCCTGCCGGCCCCTACAAACAAACACACACACACACACACACACACACACACGGACAGATGCAAATACAGGTACCTTCTCCTCCAATGAGAACTCCCTCTCAAACTCCCCTGTTTGTCGCCGCTGCTCGCAGCTGTACCGCTGCGTGGCTGGGCAACCGCTTTTATGGGCCCCTTAATCAGCCAGGCCCCGCCCCCTACTCAGGGCTCGGCCTCGTCCCAGCCCCCAGCCCCTGCCGGCCCCTACAAACAAACACACACACACACACACAAGGACAGATGCAAATACAGGTACCTTCTCCTCCAATGAGAACTCCCTCTCAAACTCCCCTGTTTGCCGCCGCTGCTCGCAGCTATACCGCTGCCTGGCTGGGCAACCGCTTTTATGGGCCCCTTAATCAGCCAGGCCCCGCCCCCTACTCAGGGCTCGGCGTCGTCCCAGCCCCCAGCCCCTGCCGGCCCCTACATACAAACACACACATACACACACAAGGACAGATGCAAATACAGGTACCTTCTCCTCCAATGAGAACTCCCTCTCAAACTCCCCTGTTTGCCGCCGCTGCTCGCAGCTGTACCGCTGCCTGGCTGGGCGGCCGCTTTTCTGGGCCCCTTAATGAGCCAGGCCCCGCCCCCTACTCAGGGCTCGGCGTCGTCCCAGCCCCCAGCCCCTGCGGTCCCCTACAAACAAAAACACACACACACACACACACACACAAGGACAGATGCAAATACAGGTACCTTCTCCTCAATGAGAACTCCCTCTCAAACTCCCCTGTTTGCCGCCGCTGCTCGCAGCTGTACCGCTGCCTGGCTGGGCAACCGCTTTTATGGGCCTTTTAATCAGCCAGACCCCGCCCCCTACTCAGGGCTCGGCGTCGTCCCAGCCCCCAGCCCCTGCCGGCCCCTACAAACAAAAACACACACACACACACACACACACAAGGACAGATGCAAATACAGGTACCTTCTCCTCCAATGAGAACTCCCTCTCAAACTCCCCTGTTTGCCACCGCTGCTCGCAGCTGTACCGCTGCCTGGCTGGGCGGAAGCTTTTATGGGCCCCTTAATCAGCCAGGCCCCGCCCCCTATTCAGGGCTCGGCGTCGTCCCAGCCCCCAGCCCCTGCCGGCCCCTACAAACAAACAAACACACACACACAAGGACAGATGCAAATACAGGTACCTTCTCCTCCAATGAGAACTCCCTCTCAAACTCCCCTGTTTGCCACCGCTGCTCACAGCTGTACCGCTGCCTGTCTGGGCGGAAGCTTTTATGGGCCCCTTAATCAGCCAGGCCCCGCCCCCTACTCAGGGCTCGGCGTCGTCCCTGCCCCCAGCCCCTGCCGGCCCCTACAAACAAACACACACACACACACACACACACACACAAGGACAGATGCAAATACAGGTACGTTCTCCTCCAATGAGACCTCCCTCTCAAACTCCCCTGTTTGCCGCCGCTGCTCGCAGCTGTACCGCTGCCTGGCTGGGCGGCCGCTTTTCTGGGCCCCTTAATCAGGCAGGCCCGGCCCCCTACTCAGGGCTCGGCGTCGTCCCAGCCTCCAGCCCCTGCCGACCCCTACAAACAAACACACACACACACACACACACACACACACACGAGGACAGATGCAAATACAGGTACCTTCTCCTCCAATGAGAACTCCCTCTCAAACTCCCCTGTTTGCCGCCGCTGCTCGCAGCTGTACCGCTCCCTGGCTGGGAGGCCGCTTTTCTGGGCCCCTTAATCAGCCAGGCCCTGCCCCCTACTCAGGGCTCGGCGTCGTCCCAGCCCCCAGCCCCTGCCGGCCCCTACAAACAAACACACACACACACACACAAGGACAGATGCAAATACAGGTACCGTCTCCTCCAATGAGAACTCTCTCTCAAACTCCCCTGTTTGCCGCCGCTGCTCGCAGCTGTACCGCTGCCTGGCTGGGCCGCCGCTTTTATGGGCCCCTTAATCAGCCAGGCCCCGCCCCCTACTCAGGGCTCGGCGTCGTCGCAGCCCCCAGCCCCTGCCGGCCCCTACAAACAAGCACACACACAAAAGGACAGATGCAAATACAGGTACCTTCTCCTCCAATGAGAACTCCCTCTCAAACTCCACTGTTTGCCGCCGCTGCTCGCAGCTGTACCGCTCCCTGGCTGGGCGGCCGCTTTTATGGGCCCCTTAATCAGCCAGGCCCCGCCCCCTACTCAGGGCTCGGCGTCGTCCCAGCCCCCAGCCCCTGCCGGCCCCTACAAACAAACAAACACACACACACACACACACACAAGGACAGATGCAAATACAGGTACCT
>NW_027052890.1:82500-90000 GCF_011386835.1 Chrysemys picta bellii
CCAGGCCCCGCCCCCTACTCAGGGCTCGGCGTCGTCCCAGCCCCCAGCCCCTGCCGGCCCCTACAAACAAACACACACACACACACACAAGGCCAGATGCAAATACAGGTACCTTCTCCTCCAATGAGACCTCCATCTCAAACTCCCCTGTTTGCCGCCGCTGCTCGCAGCTGTACCGCTGCCTGGCTGGGCGGCCGCTTTTCTGGGCCCCTTAATCAGCCAGGCCCCGCCCCCTATTCAGGGCTCGGCGTCGTCCCAGCCCCCAGCCCCTCCCGCCCCTACAAACAAACAAACACACACACACACAAGGACAGATGCAAATACAGGTACCTTCTCCTCCAATGAGAACTCCCTCTCAAACTCCCCTGTTTGCCGCCGCTGCTCGCAGCTGTACCGCTCCCTGGCTGGGCGGCCGCTTTTATGGGCCCCTTAATCAGCCAGGCCCCGCCCCCTACTCAGGGCTCGGCGTCGTCCCAGCCCCCAGCCCCTGCCGGCCCCTACAAACAAACACACACACACACACAAGGACAGATGCAAATACAGGTACCTTCTCCTCCAATGAGAACTCCCTCTCAAGCTCCCCTGTTTGCCGCCGCTGCTCGCAGCTGTACCGCTGCCTGGCTGGGCGGCCGCTTTTATGGGCCCCTTAATCAGCCAGGTCCCGCCCCCTACTCAGGGCTCGGCGTCGTCCCAGCCCCCAGCCCCTGCCGGCCCCTACAAACAAACACACACACACACACAAGGACAGATGCAAATACAGGTACCTTCTCCTCCAATGAGAACTCCCTCTCAAACTCCCCTGTTTGCCGCCGCTGCTCGCAGCTGTACCGCTGCCTGGCTGGGCGGCCGCTTTTCTGGGCCCCTTAATCAGCCAGGCCCCGCCCCCTACTCAGAGCTCGGCGTCGTCCCATCCCCCAGCCCCTGCCGTCCCCTACAAACAAAAACACACACACACACACACACAAGGACAGATGCAAATACAGGTACCTTCTCCTCCAATGAGAACTCCCTCTCAAACTCCCCTGTTTGCCGCCGCTGCTCGCAGCTGTACCGCTGCCTGGCTGGGCAACCGCTTTTATGGGCCTTTTAATCAGCCAGACCCCGCCCCCTACTCAGGGCTCGGCGTCGTCCCAGCCCCCAGCCCCTGCCGGCCCCTACAAGCAAACACACACACACACACACACACACAAGGACAGATGCAAATACAGGTACCTTCTCCTCCAATGAGAACTCCCTCTCAAACTCCCCTGTTTGCCACCGCTGCTCGCAGCTGTACCGCTGCCTGGCTGGGCAACCGCTTTTATGGGCCCCTTAATCAGCCAGGCCCCGCCCCCTATTCAGGGCTCGGCGTCGTCCCAGCCCCCAGCCCCTGCCGGCCCCTACAAACAAACAAACACACACACACAAGGACAGATGCAAATACAGGTACCTTCTCCTCCAATGAGAACTCCCTCTCAAACTCCCCTGTTTGCCGCCGCTGCTCGCAGCTGTACCGCTGCCTGGCTGGGCAACCGCTTTTATGGGCCTTTTAATCAGCCAGACCCCGCCCCCTACTCAGGGCTCGGCGTCGTCCCAGCCCCCAGCCCCTGCCGGCCCCTACAAACAAACACACACACACACACACACACACACACACACACACACACACACACAAGGACAGATGCAAATACAGGTACCTTCTCCTCCAATGAGAACTCCCTCTCAAACTCCCCTGTTTGCCGCCGCTGCTCGCAGCTGTACCGCTGCCTGGCTGGGCAACCGCTTTTATGGGCCCCTTAATCAGCCAGGCCCCGCCCCCTATTCAGGGCTCGGCGTCGTCCCAGCCCCCAGCCCCTGCCGGCCCCTACAAACAAACAAACACACACACACAAGGACAGATGCAAATACAGGTACCTTCTCCTCCAATGAGAACTCCCTCTCAAACTCCCCTGTTTGCCACCGCTGCTCGCAGCTGTACCGCTGCCTGTCTGGGCGGAAGCTTTTATGGGCCCCTTAATCAGCCAGGCCCCGCCCCCTACTCAGGGCTCGGCGTCGTCCCAGCCCCCAGCCCCTGCCGGCCCCTACAAACAAACACACACACACACACACACACACACACACAAGGACAGATGCAAATACAGGTACCTTCTCCTCCAATGAGACCTCCCTCTCAAACTCCCCTGTTTGCCGCCGCTGCTCGCAGCTGTACCGCTGCCTGGCTGGGCGGCCGCTTTAATGGGCCCCTTAATCAGCCAGGCCCCGCCCCCTACTCAGGGCTCGGCGTCGTCCCAGCCCCCAGCCCCTACCGGCCCCTACAAACAAACACACACACACAAACACACACACACACACACAAGGACAGATGCAAATACAGGTACCTTCTCCTCCAATGAGAACTCCCTCTCAAACTCCCCTGTTTGCCGCCGCTGCTCGCAGCTGTACCGCTGCCTGGCTGGGCGGCCGCTTTTCTGGGCCTTTTAATCAGCCAGGCCCCGCCCCCTACTCAGGGCTCGGCGTCGTCCCAGCCCCCAGCCCCTGCCGGCCCCTACAAACAAACACACACAGACACACACACAAGGACAGATGCAAATACAGGTACCTTCTCCTCCAATGAGAACTCCCTCTCAAACTCCCCTGTTTGTCGCCGCTGCTCGCAGCTGTACCGCTGCCTGGCTGGGCAACCGCTTTTCTGGGCCCCTTAATCAGCCAGGCCCCGCCCCCTACTCAGGGCTCAGCGTCGTCCCGGCCCCCAGCCCCTGCCGGCCCCTACAAACAAACACACACACACACACACACACACACACAAGGAAAGATGCAAATACAGGTACCTTCTCCTCCAATGAGAACTCCCTCTCAAACTCCCCTGTTTGCCGCCGCTGCTCGCAGCTATACCGCTGCCTGGCTGGGCAACCGCTTTTATGGGCCCCTTAATCAGCCAGGCCCCGCCCCCTACTCAGGGCTCGGCCTCGTCCCAGCCCCCAGCCCCTGCCGGCCCCTACAAACAAACACACACACACACACACAAGGACAGATGCAAATACAGGTACCTTCTCCTCCAATGAGAACTCCCTCTCAAACTCCCCTGTTTGCCGCCGCTGCTCGCAGCTATACCGCTGCCTGGCTGGGCAACCGCTTTTATGGGCCCCTTAATCAGCCAGGCCCCGCCCCCTACTCAGGGCTCGGCGTCGACCCAGCCCCCAGCCCCTGCCGGCCCCTACATACAAACACACACACACACACAAGGACAGATGCAAATACAGGTACCTTCTCCTCCAATGAGAACTCCCTCTCAAACTCCCCTGTTTGCCGCCGCTGCTCGCAGCTGTACCGCTGCCTGGCTGGGCAACCGCTTTTATGGGCCTTTTAATCAGCCAGACCCCGCCCCCTACTCAGGGCTCGGCGTCGTCCCAGCCCCCAGCCCCTGCCGGCCCCTACAAACAAACACACACACACACACACACAAGGACAGATGCAAATACAGGTACCTTCTCCTCCAATGAGAACTCCCTCTCAAACTCCCCTGTTTGCCACCGCTGCTCGCAGCTGTACCGCTGCCTGGCTGGGCGGAAGCTTTTATGGGCCCCTTAATCAGCCAGGCCCCGCCCCCTATTCAGGGCTCGGCGTCGTCCCAGCCCCCAGCCCCTGCCGGCCCCTACAAACAAACAAACACACACACACAAGGACAGATGCAAATACAGGTACCTTCTCCTCCAATGAGAACTCCCTCTCAAACTCCCCTGTTTGCCACCGCTGCTCGCAGCTGTACCGCTGCCTGTCTGGGCGGAAGCTTTTATGGGCCCCTTAATCAGCCAGGCCCCGCCCCCTACTCAGGGCTCGGCGTCGTCCCAGCCCCCAGCCCCTGCCGGCCCCTACAAACAAACAAACAAACACACACACACACACACACACACACACACACACACACACACACACACACACACACACACACACACACACACACACACACAAGGACAGATGCAAATACAGGTACCTTCTCCTCCAATGAGACCTCCCTCTCAAACTCCCCTGTTTGCCGCCGCTGCTCGCAGCTGTACCGCTGCCTGGCTGGGCGGCCGCTTTTCTGGGCCCCTTAATCAGCCAGGCCCCGCCCCCTACTCAGGGCTCGGCGTCGTCCCAGCCTCCAGCCCCTGCCGACCCCTACAAACAAACACACACACACACACACACACACACACACACACACGAGGACAGATGCAAATACAGGTACCTTCTCCTCCAATGAGAACTCCCTCTCAAACTCCCCTGTTTGCCGCCGCTGCTCGCAGCTGTACCGCTCCCTGGCTGGGAGGCCGCTTTTATGGGCCCCTTAATCAGCCAGGCCCTGCCCCCTACTCAGGGCTCGGCGTCGTCCCAGCCCCCAGCCCCTGCCGGCCCCTACAAACAAACACACACACACAAACACACACACACACACACAAGGACAGATGCAAATACAGGTACCGTCTCCTCCAATGAGAACTCCCTCTAAAACTCCCCTGTTTGCCGCCGCTGCTCGCAGCTGTACCGCTGCCTGGCTGGGCCGCCGCTTTTATGGGCCCCTTAATCAGCCAGGCCCCGCCCCCTACTCAGGGCTCGGCGTCGTCGCAGCCCCCAGCCCCTGCCGGCCCCTACAAACAAACACACACACAAAAGGACAGATGCAAATACAGGTACCTTCTCCTCCAATGAGAACTCCCTCTCAAACTCCACTGTTTGCCGCCGCTGCTCGCAGCTGTACCGCTCCCTGGCTGGGCGGCCGCTTTTATGGGCCCCTTAATCAGCCAGGCCCCGCCCCCTACTCAGGGCTCGGCGTCGTCCCAGCCCCCAGCCCCTGCCGGCCCCTACAAACAAACAAACACACACACACACACACACAAGGACAGATGCAAATACAGGTACCTTCTCCTCCAATGAGAACTCCCTCTCAAACTCCCCTGTTTGCCACCGCTGCTCGCAGCTGTACCGCTGCCTGGCTGGGCGGAAGCTTTTATGGGCCCCTTAATCAGCCAGGCCCCGCCCCCTACTCAGGCCTCGGCGTCGTCCCAGCCCCCAGCCCCTGCCGGCCCCTACAAACAAACACACACACACACACACACAAGGACAGATGCAAATACAGGTACCTTCTCCTCCAATGAGAACTCCCTCTCAAACTCCCCTGTTTGCCGTCGCTGCTCGCAGCTTTACCGCTGCCTGGCTGGGCGGCCGCTTTTATGGGCCCCTTAATCAGCCAGGCCCCGCCCCCTACTCAGGGCTCGGCGTCGTCCCAGCCCCCAGCCCCTGCCGGCCCCTACAAACAAACACACACACACAAACACACAAACACACACACAAGGACAGATGCAAATACAGGTACCTTCTCCTCCAATGAGAACTCCCTCTCAAACTCCCCCGTTTGCCGCCGCTGCTCGCAGCTGTACCGCTGCCTGGCTGGGCCGCCGCTTTTATGGGCCCCTTAATCAGCCAGGCCCCGCCCCCTACTCAGGGCTCGGCGTCGTCCCAGCCCCCAGCCCCTGCCGGCCCCTACAAACAAACACACACACACAAGGACAGATGCAAATACAGGTACCTTCTCCTCCAATGAGAACTCCCTCTCAGACTCCCCTGTTTGCCGCCGCTGCTCGCAGCTGTACCGCTGCCTGGCTGGGCGGCCGCTTTTATGGGCCCCTTAATCAGCCAGGCCCCGCCCCCTACTCAGGGCTCGGCGTCGTCCCAGCCCCCAGCCCCTGCCGGCCCCTACAAACAAACACACACACACACACACACACACACACACACACACACAAGGACAGATGCAAATACAGGTACCTTCTCCTCCAATGAGAACTCCCTCTCAAACTCCCCTGTTTGCCGTCGCTGCTCGCAGCTTTACCGCTGCCTGGCTGGGCGGCCGCTTTTATGGGCCCCTTAATCAGCCAGGCCCCGCCCCCTACTCAGGGCTCGGCGTCGTCCCAGCCCCCAGCCCCTGCCGGCCCCTACAAACAAACACACACACACAAACACACAAACACACACACAAGGACAGATGCAAATACAGGTACCTTCTCCTCCAATGAGAACTCCCTCTCAAACTCCCCCGTTTGCCGCCGCTGCTCGCAGCTGTACCGCTGCCTGGCTGGGCCGCCGCTTTTATGGGCCCCTTAATCAGCCAGGCCCCGCCCCCTACTCAGGGCTCAGCGTCGTCCCAGCCCCCAGCCCCTGCCGGCCCCTACAAACAAACACACACACACAAGGACAGATGCAAATACAGGTACCTTCTCCTCCAATGAGAACTCCCTCTCAGACTCCCCTGTTTGCCGCCGCTGCTCGCAGCTGTACCGCTGCCTGGCTGGGCGGCCGCTTTTATGGGCCCCTTAATCAGCCAGGCCCCGCCCCCTACTCAGGGCTCGGCGTCGTCCCAGCCCCCAGCCCCTGCCGGCCCATACAAACAAACACACACACACACACACACACACACGGACAGATGCAAATACAGGTACCTTCTCCTCCAATGAGAACTCCCTCTCAAACTCCCCTGTTTGCCGCCGCTGCTCGCAGCTGTACCGCTGCCTGGCTGGGCGGCCGCTTTTCTGGGCCCCTTAATCAGCCAGGCCCCGCCCCCTACTCAGGGCTCGGCGTCGTCCCAGCTCCCAGCCCCTGCCGGCCCCTACAAACAACCACACACACACAAACAAGGACAGATGCAAATACAGGTACCTTCTCCTCCAATGAGAACTCCCTCTCAAACTCCCCTGTTTGCCACCGCTGCTCGCACCTGTACCGCTGCCTGGCCAGAAGCTTTTATGGGCCCCTTAATCAGCCAGGCCCCGCCCCTACTCAGGGCTCGGCGTCGTCCCATCCCCCAGCCCCTGCCGGCCACTACAAACAAACACACACACACACACACACAAGGACAGATGCAAATACAGGTACCTTCTCCTCCAATGAGAACTCCCTCTCAAACTCCCCTGTTTGCCGCCGCTGCTCGCAGCTGTACCGCTGCCTGGCTGGGCGGCCGCTTTTCTGGGCCCCTTAATCAGCCAGGCCCCGCCCCCTACTCAGGGCTCGGCGTCGTCCCAGCCCCCAGCCCCTGCCGGCCCCTACAAACAAACACACACACACACACACACAAGGACAGATGCAAATACAGGTACCTTCTTCTCCAATGAGAACTCCCTCTCAAACTCCCCTGTTTGCCGCCGCTGCTCGCAGCTGTACCGCTGCCTGGCTGGGCAACCGCTTTTCTGGGCCCCTTAATCAGCCAGGCCCCGCCCCCTACTCAGGGCTCGGCGTCGTCCCAGCCCCCAGCCCCTGCCGGCCCCTACAAACAAACAAACACACACACACACACACACACATACACACACACAAGGACAGATGCAAATACAGGTACCTTCTCCTCCAATGAGAACTCCCTCTCAAACTCCCCTGTTTGCCGCCGCTGCTCGCAGCTATACCGCTGCCTGGCTGGGCAACCGCTTTTATGGGCCCCTTAATCAGCCAGGCCCCGCCCCCTACTCAGGGCTCGGCGTCGTCCCAGCCCCC
>NW_027052890.1:97500-109074 GCF_011386835.1 Chrysemys picta bellii
ACAAACACACACACACACACACAAGGACAGATGCAAATACAGGTACCTTCTCCTCCAATGAGAACTCCCTCTCAAACTCCCCTGTTTGCCGCCGCTGCTCGCAGCTGTACCGCTGCCTGGCTGGGCAGCCGCTTTTATGGGCCCCTTAATCAGCCAGGCCCCGCCCCCTACTCAGGGCTCGGCGTCGTCCCAGCCCCCAGCCCCTGCCGGCCCCTACAAACAAACACACACACACACACACACACACACACACACACACACATACACACACACAAGGACAGATGCAAATACAGGTACCTTCTCCTCCAATGAGAACTCCCTCTCAAACTCCCCTGTTTCCCGCCGCTGCTCGCAGCTGTACCGCTGCCTGGCTGGGCTGCCGCTTTTCTGGGCCCCTTAATCAGCCAGGCCCCGCCCCCTACTCAGGGCTCGGCGTCGTCCCAGCCCCCAGCCCCTGCCGGCCCCTACAAACAAACACACACACACACACACACACAAGGAGAGATGCAAATACAGGTACCTTCTCCTCCAATGAGAACTCCCTCTCAAACTCCCCTGTTTGCCGCCGCTGCTCGCAGCTGTACCGCTGCCTGGCTGGGCGGCCGCTTTTATGGGCCCCTTAATCAGCCAGGCCCCGCCCCCTACTCAGGGCTCGGCGTCGTCCCAGCCCCCAGCTCCTGCCGGCCCCTACAAACAAACACACACACACAAGGACAGATGCAAATACAGGTACCTTCTCCTCCAATGAGAACTCCCTCTCAAACTCCCCTGTTTGCCGCCGCTGCTCGCAGCTGTACCGCTGGCTGGCTGGGCGGCCCCTTTTCTGGGCCCCTTAATCAGCCAGGCCCCGCCCCCTACTCAGGGCTCGGCGTCGTCCCAGCCCAAAGCCCCTGCCGGCCCCTACAAACAAACACACACACACACAAGGACAGATGCAAATACAGGTACCTTCTCCTCGAATGAGAACTCCCTCTCAAACTTCGCTGTTTGCCGCCGCTGCTCGCAGCTGTACCGCTGCCTGGCTGGGCAACCGCTTTTATGGGCCCCTTAATCAGCCAGGCCTCGCCCCCTACTCAGGGCTCGGCGTCGTCCCAGCCCCCAGCCCCTGCCGGCCCCTACAAACAAAAACACAAACACACACAAAGACAGATGCAAATACAGGTACCTTCTCCTCCAATGAGAACTCCCTCTCAAACTCCCGTGTTTTCCGCCGCTGCTCGCAGCTGTACCGCTGCCTGGCTGGGCGGCCGCTTTTCTGGGCCCCTTAATCAGCCAGGCCCCGCCCCCTACTCAGGGCTCGGCGTCGTCCCAGCCCCCAGCCCCTGCCGGCCCCTACAAACAAACACACACACACACACACACACACACACAAGGGCAGATGCAAATACAGGTACCTTCTCCTCCAATGAGAACTCCCTCTCAAACTCCCCTGTTTGCCGCCGATGCTCGCAGCTGTACCGCTGACTGGCTGGGCGGCCGCTTTTATGGGCCCCTTAATCAGCCAGGCCCCGCCCCCTACTCAGGGCTCGGCGTCGTCCCAGCCCCCAGCCCCTGCCGGCCCCTACAAACAAACACACAAACATACACAAGGACAGATGCAAATACTGGTACCTTCTCCTCCAATGAGAACTCCCTCTCAAAGTCCCCTGTTTGCCGCCGCTGCTCGCAGCTGTACCGCTGCCTGGCTGGGCAACCGCTTTTCTGGGCCCCTTAATCAGCCAGGCCCCGCCCCCTACTCAGGGCTCGGCGTCGTCCCAGCCCCCAGCCCCTGCCGGCCCCTACAAACAAACACACACACACACACACACACAAGGACAGATGCAAATACAGGTACCTTCTCCTCCAATGAGAACTCCCTCTCAAACTCCCCTGTTTGCCACCGCTGCTCGCAGCTGTACTGCTGCCTGGCTGGGCGGACGCTTTTATGGGCCCCTTAATCAGCCAGGCCCCGCCCCCTACTCAGGGCTCGGCGTCGTCCCAGCCCCAGCCCCTGCCGGCCCCTACAAACAAACACACACACACACACACACACACAAGGACAGATGCAAATACAGGTACCTTCTCCTCCAATGAGAACTCCCTCTCAAACTCCCCTGTTTGCCGCCGCTGCTCGCAGCTGTACCGCTGCCTGGCTGGGCGGCCGCTTTTATGGGCCCCTTAATCAGCCAGGCCCCGCCCCCTACTCAGGGCTCGGCGTCTTCCCAGCACCCAGCACCTGCCGGCCCCTACACACAAGAACACACAAGGACAGATGCAAATACAGGTACCTTCTCCTCCAATGAGAACTCCCACTCAAACTCCCCTGTTTGCCGCCGCTGCTCGCAGCTGTACCGCTGCCTGGCTGGGCGGCCGCTTTTATGGGCCCCTTAATCAGCCAGGCCCCGCCCCCTACTCAGGGCTCGGCGTCTTCCCAGCACCCAGCCCCTGCCGGCCCCTACAAACAAACACACAAGGACAGATTCAAATACAGGTACCTTCTCCTCCAATGAGAACTCCCTCTCAAACTCCCCTGTGTGCCGCCGCTGCTCGCAGCTGTACCGCTTCCTGGCCGGGAGGCCGCCTTTATGAGCCCCTTAATCAGCCAGGCCCCGCCCCCTACTCAGGGCTCGGTGTCGTCCCAGCCCCCAGCCCCTGCCGGCCCCTTCAAACACACACACACACAAACACACACACAAGGACAGATGCAAATACAGGTACCTTCTCCTCCAATGAGAACTCCCTCTCAAACCCCCCTGTTTGCCGCGGCTGCTCGCAGCTGTACTGCTTCCTGGCCGGGCGGCCGCTTTTATGGGCCCCTTAATCAGCCAGGCCCCGCCCCCTACTCAGGGCTCGGCGTCGTCCCAGCCCCCAGCCCCTGCCGGCCCCTACAAACAAACACACACACACACACACACACACACAAGGACAGATGCAAATACAGGTACCTTCTCCTCCAATGAGAACTCCCTCTCAAACTCCCCTGTTTGCCGCCGCTGCTCGCAGCTGTACCGCTGCCTGGCTGGGCGGCCGCTTTTCTGGGCCCCTTAATCAGCCAGGCCCCGCCCCCTACTCAGGGCTCGGCGTCGTCCCAGCCCCCAGCCCCTGCCGGCCCCTACAAACAAACACACACACACACACAAGGACAGATTCAAATACAGGTACCTCCTCCTCCAATGAGAACTCCCTCTCAAACTCCCCTGTTTGCCACCGCTGCTCGCAGCTGTACTGCTGCCTGGCTGGGCGGACGCTTTTATGGGCCCCTTAATCAGCCAGGCCCCGCCCCCTACTCAGGGCTCGGCGTCGTCCCAGCCCCCAGCCCCTGCAGGCCCCTACAAACACACACACACACACACAAGGACAGATGCAAATACAGGTACCTTCTCCTCCAATGAGAACTCCCTCTCAAACTCCCCTGTTTGCCGCCGCTGCTCGCAGCTGTACCGCTGCCTGGCTGGGCGGCCGCTTTTCTGGGCCCCTTAATCAGCCAGGCCCCGCCCCCTACTCAGGGCTCGGCGTCGTCCCAGCCCCCAGCCCCTACCGGCCCCTACAAACAAACACACACACACACACAAGGACAGATGCAAATACAGGTACCTTCTCCTCCAATGAGAACTCCCTCTCAAACTCCCCTGTTTGCCGCCGCTGCTCGCAGCTGTACCGCTGCCTGGCTGGGCGGCCGCTTTTCTGGGCCCCTTAATCAGCCAGGCCCCGCCCCTTACTCAGGGCTCGGCATCGTCCCAGCCCCCAGCCCCTGCCGGCCCCTACAAACAAACAAACACACACACACACACACACACACAAGGACAGATGCAAATACAGGTATATACTCCTCCAATGAGAACTCCCTCTCAAGCTCCCCTGTTTGCCGCCGCTGCTCGCAGCTGTACCGCTCCCTGGCTGGGCGGCCGCTTTTCTGGGCCCCTTAATCAGCCAGGCCCCGCCCCCTACTCAGGGCTCGGCGTCGTCCCAGCCCCCAGCCCCTGCCGGCCCCTACATACAAACACACACACACACACACACACACACACACGGACAGATTCAAATACAGGTACCTTCTCCTCCAGTGAGAACTCCCTCTCAAACTCCCCTGTTTGCCGCCGCTGCTCGCAGCTGTACCGCTGCCTGGCTGGGCGGCCGCTTTTATGGGCCCCTTAATCAGCCAGGCCCCGCCCGCTACTCAGGGCTTGGCATCGTCCCAGCCCCCAGCCCCTGCCGGCCCCTACAAACAAACACACACACACACACACACACAAGGACAGATGCAAATACAGGTACCTTCTCCTCGAATGAGAACTCCCTCTCAAACTCCCCTGTTTGCCGCCGCTGCTCGCAGCTGTACCGCTGCCTGGCTGGGCAGCCGCTTTTATGGGCCCCTTAATCAGCCAGGCCCCGCCCCCTACTCAGGGCTCGGCGTCGTCCCAGCCCCCAGCCCCTGCCGGCCCCTACAAACAAACACACACACACACACACACACACACACAAGGGCAGATGCAAATACAGGTACCTTCTCCTCCAATGAGAACTCCCTCTCAAACTCCCCTGTTTGCCGCCGATGCTCGCAGCTGTACCGCTGACTGGCTGGGCGGCCGCTTTTATGGGCCCCTTAATCAGCCAGGCCCCGCCCCCTACTCAGGGCTCGGCGTCGTCCCAGCCCCCAGCCCCTGCCGGCCCCTACAAACAAACACACAAACATACACAAGGACAGATGCAAATACTGGTACCTTCTCCTCCAATGAGAACTCCCTCTCAAAGTCCCCTGTTTGCCGCCGCTGCTCGCAGCTGTACCGCTGCCTGGCTGGGCAACCGCTTTTCTGGGCCCCTTAATCAGCCAGGCCCCGCCCCCTACTCAGGGCTCGGCGTCGTCCCAGCCCCCAGCCCCTGCCGGCCCCTACAAACAAACACACACACACACACACACACAAGGACAGATGCAAATACAGGTACCTTCTCCTCCAATGAGAACTCCCTCTCAAACTCCCCTGTTTGCCACCGCTGCTCGCAGCTGTACTGCTGCCTGGCTGGGCGGACGCTTTTATGGGCCCCTTAATCAGCCAGGCCCCGCCCCCTACTCAGGGCTCGGCGTCGTCCCAGCCCCAGCCCCTGCCGGCCCCTACAAACAAACACACACACACACACACACACACAAGGACAGATGCAAATACAGGTACCTTCTCCTCCAATGAGAACTCCCTCTCAAACTCCCCTGTTTGCCGCCGCTGCTCGCAGCTGTACCGCTGCCTGGCTGGGCGGCCGCTTTTATGGGCCCCTTAATCAGCCAGGCCCCGCCCCCTACTCAGGGCTCGGCGTCTTCCCAGCACCCAGCACCTGCCGGCCCCTACACACAAGAACACACAAGGACAGATGCAAATACAGGTACCTTCTCCTCCAATGAGAACTCCCACTCAAACTCCCCTGTTTGCCGCCGCTGCTCGCAGCTGTACCGCTGCCTGGCTGGGCGGCCGCTTTTATGGGCCCCTTAATCAGCCAGGCCCCGCCCCCTACTCAGGGCTCGGCGTCTTCCCAGCACCCAGCCCCTGCCGGCCCCTACAAACAAACACACAAGGACAGATTCAAATACAGGTACCTTCTCCTCCAATGAGAACTCCCTCTCAAACTCCCCTGTGTGCCGCCGCTGCTCGCAGCTGTACCGCTTCCTGGCCGGGAGGCCGCCTTTATGAGCCCCTTAATCAGCCAGGCCCCGCCCCCTACTCAGGGCTCGGTGTCGTCCCAGCCCCCAGCCCCTGCCGGCCCCTTCAAACACACACACACACAAACACACACACAAGGACAGATGCAAATACAGGTACCTTCTCCTCCAATGAGAACTCCCTCTCAAACCCCCCTGTTTGCCGCGGCTGCTCGCAGCTGTACCGCTTCCTGGCCGGGCGGCCGCTTTTATGGGCCCCTTAATCAGCCAGGCCCCGCCCCCTACTCAGGGCTCGGCGTCGTCCCAGCCCCCAGCCCCTGCCGGCCCCTACAAACAAACACACACACACACACACACACACACAAGGACAGATGCAAATACAGGTACCTTCTCCTCCAATGAGAACTCCCTCTCAAACTCCCCTGTTTGCCGCCGCTGCTCGCAGCTGTACCGCTGCCTGGCTGGGCGGCCGCTTTTATGGGCCCCTTAATCAGCCAGGCCCCGCCCCCTACTCAGGGCTCGGCGTCGTCCCAGCCCCCAGCCCCTGCCGGCCCCTACAAACAAACACACACACACACACAAGGACAGATTCAAATACAGGTACCTCCTCCTCCAATGAGAACTCCCTCTCAAACTCCCCTGTTTGCCACCGCTGCTCGCAGCTGTACTGCTGCCTGGCTGGGCGGACGCTTTTATGGGCCCCTTAATCAGCCAGGCCCCGCCCCCTACTCAGGGCTCGGCGTCGTCCCAGCCCCCAGCCCCTGCAGGCCCCTACAAACACACACACACACACACAAGGACAGATGCAAATACAGGTACCTTCTCCTCCAATGAGAACTCCCTCTCAAACTCCCCTGTTTGCCGCCGCTGCTCGCAGCTGTACCGCTGCCTGGCTGGGCGGCCGCTTTTCTGGGCCCCTTAATCAGCCAGGCCCCGCCCCCTACTCAGGGCTCGGCGTCGTCCCAGCCCCCAGCCCCTACCGGCCCCTACAAACAAACACACACACACACACAAGGACAGATGCAAATACAGGTTCCTTCTCCTCCAATGAGAACTCCCTCTCAAACTCCCCTGTTTGCCGCCGCTGCTCGCAGCTGTACCGCTGCCAGGCTGGGCGGCCGCTTTTTCTGGGCCCCTTAATCAGCCAGGCCCCGCCCCTTACTCAGGGCTCGGCATCGTCCCAGCCCCCAGCCCCTGCCGGCCCCTACAAACAAACAAACACACACACACACACACACACACAAGGACAGATGCAAATACAGGTATATACTCCTCCAATGAGAACTCCCTCTCAAGCTCCCCTGTTTGCCGCCGCTGCTCGCAGCTGTACCGCTCCCTGGCTGGGCGGCCGCTTTTCTGGGCCCCTTAATCAGCCAGGCCCCGCCCCCTACTCAGGGCTCGGCGTCGTCCCAGCCCCCAGCCCCTGCCGGCCCCTACATACAAACACACACACACACACACACACACACACGGACAGATTCAAATACAGGTACCTTCTCCTCCAGTGAGAACTCCCTCTCAAACTCCCCTGTTTGCCGCCGCTGCTCGCAGCTGTACCGCTGCCTGGCTGGGCGGCCGCTTTTATGGGCCCCTTAATCAGCCAGGCCCCGCCCGCTACTCAGGGCTTGGCATCGTCCCAGCCCCCAGCCCCTGCCGGCCCCTACAAACAAACACACACACACACACACACACAAGGACAGATGCAAATACAGGTACCTTCTCCTCGAATGAGAACTCCCTCTCAAACTCCCCTGTTTGCCGCCGCTGCTCGCAGCTGTACCGCTGCTGGCTGGGCAGCCGCTTTTATGGGCCCCTTAATCAGCCAGGCCCCGCCCCCTACTCAGGGCTCGGCGTCGTCCCAGCCCCTGCCGGCCCCTAGAAACAAACAAACACACAAACACACACACACAAGGACAGATGCAAATACAGGTACCTTCTCCTCCAATGAGAACTCCCTCTCAAACTCCCCTGTTTGCCACCGCTGCTCGCAGCTGTACCGCTGCCTGGCTGGGCGGCCGCTTTTATGGGCCCCTTAATCAGCCAGGCCCCGCCCCCTACTCAGGGCTCGGCGTCGTCCCAGCCCCCAGCCCCTGCCGGCCCCTACAAACAAACACACACACACACACACACACACAAGGACAGATGCAAATACAGGTACCTTCTCCTCCAATGAGAACTCCCTCTCAAACTCCCCTGTTTGCCGCCGCTGCTCGCAGCTGTACCGCTGCCTGGCTGGGCGGCCGCTTTTCTGGGCCCCTTAATCAGCCAGGCCCCGCCCCCTACTCAGGGCTCGGCGTCGTCCCAGCCCCCAGCCCCTGCCGGCCCCTACAAACAAACACACACACACACACAAGGACAGATTCAAATACAGGTACCTCCTCCTCCAATGAGAACTCCCTCTCAAACTCCCCTGTTTGCCACCGCTGCTCGCAGCTGTACTGCTGCCTGGCTGGGCGGACGCTTTTATGGGCCCCTTAATCAGCCAGGCCCCGCCCCCTACTCAGGGCTCGGCGTCGTCCCAGCCCCCAGCCCCTGCAGGCCCCTACAAACACACACACACACACACAAGGACAGATGCAAATACAGGTACCTTCTCCTCCAATGAGAACTCCCTCTCAAACTCCCCTGTTTGCCGCCGCTGCTCGCAGCTGTACCGCTGCCTGGCTGGGCGGCCGCTTTTCTGGGCCCCTTAATCAGCCAGGCCCCGCCCCCTACTCAGGGCTCGGCGTCGTCCCAGCCCCAGCCCCTACCGGCCCCTACAAACAAACACACACACACACACAAGGGACAGATGCAAATACAGGTACCCTTCTCCTCCAATGAGAACACCCTCTCAACTCCCCTGTTTGCCGCCGCTGCTCGCAGCTGTACCGCTGCCTGGCTGGGCGGCCGCTTTTCTGGGCCCCTTAATCAGCCAGGCCCCGCCCTTACTCAGGGCTCGGCATCGTCCCAGCCCCCAGCCCCTGCCGGCCCCCTACAAACAAACAAACACACACACACACACACACACACAAGGACAGATGCAAATACAGGTATATACTCCTCCAATGAGAACTCCCTCTCAAGCTCCCCTGTTTGCCGCCGCTGCTCGCAGCTGTACCGCTCCCTGGCTGGCGGGCCGCTTTTCTGGGCCCCTTAATCAGCCAGGCCCCGCCCCCTACTCAGGGCTCGGCGTCGTCCCAGCCCCCAGCCCCTGCCGGCCCCTACATACAAACACACACACACACACACACACACACACACACGGACAGATTCAAATACAGGTACCTTCTCCTCCAGTGAGAACTCCCTCTCAAACTCCCCTGTTTGCCGCCGCTGCTCGCAGCTGTACCGCTGCCTGGCTGGGCGGCCGCTTTTATGGGCCCCTTAATCAGCCAGGCCCCGCCCGCTACTCAGGGCTTGGCATCGTCCCAGCCCCAGCCCCTGCCGGCCCCTACAAACAAACACACACACACACACACACAAGGACAGATGCAAATACAGGTACCTTCTCCTCGAATGAGAACTCCCTCTCAAACTCCCCTGTTTGCCGCCGCTGCTCGCAGCTGTACCGCTGCCTGGCTGGGCAGCCGCTTTTATGGGCCCCTTAATCAGCCAGGCCCCGCCCCCTACTCAGGGCTCGGCGTCCGTCCCAGCCCCTGCCGGCCCCTAGAAACAAACAAACACACAAACACACACACACAAGGACAGATGCAAATACAGGTACCTTCTCCTCCAATGAGAACTCCCTCTCAAACTCCCTGTTTGCCACCGCTGCTCTCAGCTGTACCGCTGCCTGGCTGGGCGGAAGCTTTTATGGGCCCCTTAATCAGCCAGGCCCCGCCCGCTACTCAGGGCTCGGCGTCGTCCCAGCCCGCAGCCCCTGCCGGCCCCTACAAACAAACACACACACACACACACAAGGACAGATGCAAATACAGGTACCTTCTCGTCCAATGAGAACTCCCTCTCAAACTCCCCTGTTTGCCGCCGCTGCTCGCAGCTGTACCGCTGCCTGGCTGGGCGGCCGCTTTTATGGGCCCCTTAATCAGCCAGGCCCCGCCCCCTACTCAGGGCTCGGCGTCGTCCCAGCCCCCAGCCCCTGCCGGCCCCTACAAACAAACATCACACACACACACACGGACAGATGCAAATACAGGTACCTTCTCCTCCAGTGAGAACTCCCTCTCAAACTCCCTGTTTGCCGCCGCTACTCGCAGCTGTACCGCTGCCTGGCTGGGCGGCCGCTTTTATGGCCCCTTAATCAGCCAGGCCCCGCCCGCTACTCAGGGCTCGGCGTCGTCCCAGCCCGCAGCCCCTGCCGGCCCCTACAAACAAACACACACACAAGGACAGATGCAATACAGGTACCTTCTCGTCCAATGAGAACTCCCTCTCAAACTCCCCTGTTTGCCGCCGCTGCTCGCAGCTGTACCGCTGCCTGGCTGGGCGGCCGCTTTTATGGGCCCCTTAATCAGCCAGGCCCCGCCCCCTACTCAGGGCTCGGCGTCGTCCCAGCCCCCAAGCCCCTGCCGGCCCCTACAAACAACACACACACACACACACACACCACAAGGACAGATGCAAATACAGGTACCTTCTCCTCCAATGAGAACTCCCTCTCAAACTCCCCTGTTTGCCGCCGCTGCTCGCAGCTGTACCGCTGCCTGGCTGGGCGGCCGCTTTTCTGGGCCCCTTAATCAGCCAGGCCCCGCCCCCCTACTCAGGGCTCGGCGTCGTCCCAGCCCCCAGCCCCTGCCGGCCCCTACAAACAAACACACACACATACACACAAGGAGAGATGCAAATACAGGTACCTTCTCCTCCAATGAGACCTCCCTCTCAAACTCCCCTGTTTGCCGCCGCTGCTCGCAGCTGTACCGCTGCTGGCTGGGCGGCCGCTTTTCTGGGCCCCTTAATCAGCCAGGCCCCCGCCCCGTACTCAGGGCTCGGCGTCGTCCCAGCCCCCAGCCCCTGCCGGCCCCTACAAACAAACACACACACATACACACACACACACAAGGACAGATGCAAATACAGGTACCTTCTCCTCCAATGAGACCTCCCTCTCAAACTCCCCTGTTTGCCGCCGCTGCTCGCAGCTGTACCGCTGCCTGGCTGGGCGGCCGCTTTTCTGGGCCCCTTAATCAGCCAGGCCCCGCCCCCTACTCAGGGCTCGGCGTCGTCCCAGCCCCCAGCCCCTGCCGGCCCCTACAAACAAACACACACACACAAGGACAGATGCAAATACAGGTACCTTCTCCTCCAATGAGAACTCCCTCTCAAACTCCCCTGTTTGCCCGCCGCTGCTCGCAGCTGTACCGCTGCCTGGCTGGGCGGCCGCTTTTCTGGGCCCCTTAATCAGCCAGGCCCCCGCCCCCTACTCAGGGCTCGGCGTCGTCCCAGCCCCAGCCCCTGCCGGCCCCTACAAACAAACACACACACACACACACACACACAAGGACAGATGCAAATACAGGTACCTTCTCCTCCAATGAGAACTCCCTCTCAAACTCCCCTGTTTGCCGCCGCTGCTCGCAGCTGTACCGCTCCTGGCTGGGCGGCCGCTTTTCTGGGCCCCTTAATCAGCCAGGCCCCGCCCCTACTCAGGGCTCGGCGTCGTCCCAGCCCCCAGCCTCTGCCGGACCCTACAAACAAACAAACAAACACACACACACACACACAAGGGACAGATGCAAATACAGGTACCTTTTCCTCCAATGAGAACTCCCTCTCAAACTCCCCTGTTTGCCACCGCTGCTCGCAGCTGTACCGCTGCCTGGCTGGGCGGAAGCTTTTATGGGCCCCTTAATCAGCCAGGCCCCGCCTCCTACTCAGGGCTCGGCGTCGTCCCAGCCCCCAGCCCCTGCCGGCCCTACAAACAAACACACACACACACACACAAGGACAGATGCAAATACAGGTACCTTCTCCTCCAATGAGAACTCCCTCTCAAACTCCCCTGTTTG
>NW_027052891.1:0-109000 GCF_011386835.1 Chrysemys picta bellii
TGCAGAGGGCTCAGCTCTCACCTAGGACTCCCCATGGGCCAGGTTTGATTTTTTCCCCAAGTTTCACCCTTTGGGGGATTGTCCGCATGGGAAAAGAAGGTGGCTAGAAGTTTTCGTTTGTTTGTTTGTAAGTGGAAAAACTGCCCTACAGCTCAGAGACGCAATCACCCCAGGAAAAAAATCACAATTGACTGGGGAGACAGCATGGAACATTTCCATCCAAAAAGGGAATGTTTTTAGGAGCGTATCAAAAGGAGCAACTAGAATGGAAACTGTGTACCAGCCTTAAATATGGAGATTGCTGCCAGCATCTGCTATAATAATAATTAATAGCACGTAGAAAAGAGAGAAAAGCCCCGAAGCAAACCACAGCTTTGCTCACCCTACACCAGAACGACCCGGGACGGGGTTAGGATTCACTGATTGCCTCGTCAGGCATCCCCATCGATTCTAAAGCACCACACCTCCGACTGTGGAGACGGAGCTTCTCTCTGACTTGGTGCCACGGGGTAGAATAAACACAGCCCTGGCACTGTGGCGTGTACTCACTGGAGGGCTGGGAGATCTGATGAGCTCCCCCATGTGTGTGTGTGTGTAGGTGGAACAAGTCAAGGCCCTGCTGCCTGCCATCCTTTGGGGTTCGGATGAGATGGATGATGGGAGTATTCTGGAGGCCATCTCAGCTGTTCAGAACCTTCTGCAGAGCCTGGATGGGAGTGAGCTCACCAGCGTGGCCAGGAAGCTAATCCCCTTATTCGATGCTGTAAGTCAGGGTCTCTTGACCTGCCCATCCCCAGCCAGGCAGTGTTGTGACTCTGGAGTCGTAGTGGTGGCATATCTGACCTGATCAGTTCCGAGCCATTGCCTGGGCCTCAGGCATTGGTGACACCTTGGTCTCTCGTGTTCTCTGTGTGTGGCATGCAACCGTTTGGTCTCCTGAGGACTGATCTGCTTTAATCTAACTCAAGTTAACATGCTCAATGTAGTGGTCATGGGGTGAAATGTAATGTCCTGTGCTTTGGAGTCTAGATGAATGAATGACCCTTAAATGCTATGAAACGATGAAAGTGTTGAACCCATTAAAGAAACCCTCCAAAGAGCCCTTCACTGTGGATGGAGTCAGCACTTACAGGAGGCCTCCAGGGAAATTTAGGAACCACTGTCCTAACCTGTGTTGTCTGCCCCTTCACCCAAACCTTTCTGCAAATGGGTGCCCTCTTGGTGGGCAGACCATGGAGTTATTAGTCAGACTGGCCCCTATCTGTGGTTTGCATTGTGCCGAGCTCACCCTGTAAGGAGAGTGTGAAGCTCCCTCAGTGAGATCCCCTCATGGTTGTGTGTCCATCACAGGTGAGACCCCAGGTGCGCTCTGCTGCCATCATGCTCTTTACAGAGTTGCTTAACACGGTGAAGAGGAGGCAGAAGCCCCTGCTGCAGGAGGAAGTGACCCGCAGCCTGGTCCCACTGCTCCTTCACTTACAGGACGAGGACCCTGACATGGGCAAGGTGAGTCCCGCTGCCATGTGCTCCCTGGTGCAGCAGGCCCTGACTGCTCCAGCTCTCCTGCTAGATCTGTCTCCAGAGCCGCCTCCCAAAAGTGAAAAATCTCAGCCCTACCCGCTTACCCAAGCAAGTTCCCTGGCCTTCAATGGACACACAAGTGGAGATGTTTTATCGCTCCCAGCAGCCACTTCCTAAGTCACTGAACTGCAGCCACCATGAAGATCAAACTCCAGGAGCCTCCACTAATAGGAACAAAGAGACACCAAGGGTCAGCAGGATACCATGTGACCCCCACATTCCTTTCCCTCATTGATCATTTCAGCTGGCTTTTCACTGCAGAGTGACCACAGATTCCAGCTCTTCTCATGATGCAAACTCTCCTTGTCCCATTTTGTATTGCAGAGGTGTCAGAAAGCCTTGGCTGGGTGTTTTCAGCTCCTGGGATGGTCTTGTCCTAAGCAGATTAACAGCAAGAAGGCTTGGCACACCCATCCCCGGGTGGTGGACAAGATCTGCCAGCACTCTGTAAGTGAACAATCGGCTTCTCGTGAGTGCTGCTTCTAGATGTGGGACCGGAAACGTGTTCCCTCACTCACTGCTCTGATTGCATGTCTAGTACTAGCATACTGCACTCTGGCTTCCTCTTAGAAGCACCCAACTCCCCCACTCCTCCCAGTGCCTGTCAGATCTGAACAGCCAGACCTGGCCAGGAGTTCAGTACGGAGGTGAAAGCTCACAACATAAAGAATCAGTTGATGGCAAAAATGCCTTCCGAATCCTGCAGGAAACTGGATGTCCCCATTTTTCACCTTACCCCAGCCCATTGGCCACTTCTGCACCGTATTTCCTATGCTCTGCACCCTCTCTAATGTCCTCCCCAGATGAAGCCCATACAACCAGGCTTCAGTGTTCTCTAGTGCCAGGCTCCAGCCCTGCAGTGCCAGCAGCTCAGACACCAGCAATGTGTCTGGTGACACTTTGAAATGGTCATTTAATGACTCCCTGGCATGTAGATGGTCGCCCCCAGGATACATGGAGATGGGAGCTGCATTCTTCCCACCCCTCCAAGCCAAGCAGCTACCTGGAGATGAAATCTCTCTTCTCCTCACCCTGCGGCCCCAGCAACAAGAAGCTTCTTTGGTTTCTATTCCTAGGTGCTGAAGCTCAAGAGCGTATCTGACATCTTGCTCCAATGTCTGGATCACCTCCAAAGCCCCCAGGCTCCAATACGACGGGCAGCAGCCATCTTTATCGGTAACCACGACTTTTCTTAAGCAACTTCTATCTGAGAGGTTGTCCCGTGTTCTGCTTGGAGGGCACTAGCAGCAAGAATTAACCCCCTGGGATCCTAATGTCTAGATTTCCTGCCCTTGAGGCAGTTGGGCTGGGGATTATATCAAAAGGCCTGGAGCAAATTACAACCCTACCCTCCAGCTCCACTGACTGGAATCCCTGTGGGACTGCAGCAATACCATAGCCATTGGCAATCAGGCTCTCTGTATCTTCCAAGACATGAGCTTCTTTGTCTTGGAGCTTGTGGACTTGTCTGATTATCCCAGGGACCACTTGAAAGCTGTTTTGCTTGTTGGAAAGACTGACATTTTTTAAAAGGTAGCCCCAGGGTAGGTGAAAACTTCTGCAAGATTCATTTCCATTGTACGTTCCAGGTTGCACTGTTCAAAGCTCAGAGCCCGCCATGGTCAGGCAAGAGAAGGAGCTGATACTTCAGTGTAAGTAGTTGCCACATGGCTGTGTTTGCATGAGGAAGGAGAGCTCATGCTCCTTGTAGAATATCAGGGTTGGAAGGGACCTCAGGAGATCACCTAATCCAACCCCCTGCTCAAAGCAGGACTAATCCCCAGATAGTGTTTGTTTGTTTGTTAAACCCCAGTTCCCTAAATGGCCCCCTCAAGGATTGAACTCACAACCCTGGGTTTAGCAGGCCAATGCTCGAACCACTGAGCTATCCCTCCCACTTGTGAACCAGTCTAGGAAAAGTGCAACTCCCCCGCCATGCTGCTGCATTGAATTCAATTTAGACGTGGCCAGAGGTAGCTGTTGAGAGAGCCTGGACATCAGTCCCAGCTTTGTTTTCTCTGATGTCAGGCATCACTTCCATCTCCAGGTGCCAGAAGGTTTTACCAGGAGAAAGTAAATGCCAGGCAGGGTGAGAGGCCCTGGCATGTGTCAGGGAGATGGTGCTAAGGAGGTGGATGCCCCAGAATGCAGTGGAAGATGGTGCTGCCAAGGGCAGATGTCCCTGAGGACTTAAGCGGTTATCAGCTGGCGATGACACTGATAGCCCTGGTGGGTCCAGAGCATCTGGGAGGAGTTAGTTGCTGTGGAAGATCAGGGGCGGCTCCAGGCACCAGCGCAGCAAGTGCGTACCTGGGATGGCAAGCCTCGGGGGGGCGGCATGCCGGTCGCTGTGAGGGTGGCAGTCAGGCAGCCTTTGGCGGCATGCCTGCGGGAGGACCGCCGGTCCCGCAGCTTCGGCGGCAATTCGGCAGCAGGTACGCTGAAGGCGCGGGACCGGCAGATCACCGACAGAAACGCCGCTGAATCCGCGTGACCAGCGGACCGCCCGCAGGCATGCCACCAAAGGCCGCCTGACTGCCGTGCTTGGGGTGGCAAAAAACATAGAGCCGCCCCTGTGGAAGATACAGAGGCCCATGGTGCAGGTGCTAGGGCATGCTAATACGATATGTGTTTTGACCTGAGCTTCCTCTCTCTGTCTCAGCTCTCAGTGGCCTGCAGCAAGATCCGGATTCCTCTGTCCGTGTCAGTGTCTCACGGGCCATTCAGCAAGTTCGGGATGGTGGCAGAAACCAGTCACCTCAGACCCTAGGAGCTAGATTCAGGAACCTGTTCTGCTGCTTGACTGGCCAGGAGGAGAGGGAAAATGCTCCTGACAGAGATCTCTTGGGTGGCCCGGACCTTTCCCAAAGCCACCGATGGGACTCAGGAGGGCCCTGAGTTCCCACAGAGAAGTTGGTGACTGGAGGAGGTCAGCTGAGCCACCACCCCAGCCCCGAAGCCAGTGCCTGCATGATCCTGTGGTAATTACCTGCATTGTTCCCCATGAGATGTAGGCAGCTGGGGATGAGTTTAAGTGACCCCAGTACTCAGCAGAATGATGGCGACTGGCTCCAGCTAAACAAAAGGGTGACAAGACTGTTAGTGTAAAACCAAGGGCATTTGCTCTCACGTCTCTGTCTTCCTTCCATAATGGAACGAATTGCAAGATAGCTGGTTCATTACATCAGCCACGGCATTAATGACCTTTTCCCTTTCTTCTGATTAGCCTCCGATCCGAAGATGGAATGCTGGTCTGATCGAATATGGCTGTTCGTATGATCCAGGCCTCTAGTTCCCCTTGGACAGTTAAATAAAACCCTTCATCTCACCATCCATTGACATTATATAATCTCACTTTTCTTTAGACACTTGGGCCAGCACTTTCAAACATGGATGTCAATAGTTAGATACCTAAATCCATACTTCTTCTTCAACGCTTAGCCGAACGGTCGGCCGTAGCAATTGTTCACCATTGATCCGTTCCTGTGCTTGACGGGCCGAGATCCCAATGTCGGAATAGACTTCAGGCACCCATGTAATAGGGGGCCTGCCTTTGGGCTGCCTGCACCCCTTGATTGGTGGAATTGTCTCTCGGATGTTACGAGCCACTCAGAGAACGGCGTTCGCCGGAACATCTTGTGGATATTTTCATAATGTCTTCCAAATGGTCGTCAGTCAGAGAAGAACGTTGCTTGTTTTTATTCATGTTCATGATGGAAAATGTTTGTTCACATATGTAAGTGCGTCCAAAAATGCTGAACATTTTCAGTGCAACTTCGTTGTCCAGACTTTTGTAGAAGTGCTGCAAGCTGCTTTCTCTGTGCTTATTTCGGTAAACTGCCGAACACTGACGTTCAATAACCTCCAACTGCAAATCTAGTGGCACTTCCTCTGGAGCCACAGAAAAGGGATCTTCAATCAGCTTCAACTGGACGTCTTCTTCTTTAGACAAAGTAAGTCTTCTGTCCAATTCTTCAATCAAAAGAATGATGTGCTTTACGTATTTTTCTCAGAACTCAGCGTGTTTGTGCTGAGGGATACGCTGTGCACAAGTGGGAAAGTGACACATTTCACCTTTTGACAGCTGACTTCTGAAAAGTTTCAATTTCATTTTGAAAGCTTTCACTGCTGCACACATTTGAAAGATAAGTTGATGTTTTCCCTGAAGTTGAATGTTGAGATCATTCAGGTGTGCTGTAATATCACAAAAGAAAAAGAGATCTTGATTCCAGGACTCATTTTCAAGCTCTGGGAATTTTATTGGCCCATTTTCTAGGAATTTTGCTACCTCCTCTTTCAAAGCAACGAAACGCTGGAGCACTCTTCCTCGACTCAATCACCTCAGTTCTGTATGGTAGATTAAGTCATTGCACTCGGTGTCTACCCCTTCAAGAAAGGCTCGAAATGTCCTATGTTTTAGTCCTCTAGAACGGATGTAGTTTACAATGGAAACTACCACTGACATTACATGCTCAAATTTTAAGACTTTGCTACAAAAAACCTGCTGATGTATAATGCAGTGATGTTTGGTTATTTCTCTCCCGATAAATTCTTCAAGAAGCGTAACTGCTCCAACATTTTTTTGGCACATAGCTGGAGCACCATCAGTACAAATGGCCACCAAGTTTGTGAAATCTAATCCCGACTTATCATTCATGCACTTTATCACTTCACTGGAGATTTCCTTTCCGGTTGTGCGACCCGTCATGGAGCACATGCCAGCAAGTTCTTCAGTAATTTCAAAGTTTTTATCAATACCTCTAATAAAAATAAGAAGTTGGGCGGTGTCTTTTAAATCAGTGCTTTCATCCATAGCTAGGGAGTAAAAGCAGAATTCACTGACTCTCTGCTTTAACTGATCACTTAAATTGGTAGAAATGTCAGCTATTCTTCTCCGTACAGTCATGCGTGGTAGACTGACATTCTCAAATATTCCCCTCTTTTCTGGACATAACTCAGATATAGCAATCAACATACACTTTTTTAATAACTCGCCTTCTGTGAAGCATTTCCCAGCAGCAGCAATTTCCTTAGAAATTTTAAAGCTTACTTTAGTAACTGTATCGTTCTCAGTGCTCACTTTCTTGAAAATTTGCTGTTCTCTACTAAGGTTTTTCGCTAAACTGGCTACTTTAATTATTTTTTCATTTGGGCTCAATTTGGCGAGATTGGGATGCTTAGTTTCAAAGTGCCACCGAACATTGTATTCTTTCGGAAGGACTACCGTTTCGCGACACACGAGGCACAGTATTTTGTCTTTGGAAATAGTACATAAGTATTTATTCGTCCATTCAATGTTGAAAACTCTGTGCTCTGATTCTATTTTTCTCTTTTTCTTTTCACTCATGGTATCCATTATGAAGCTCAAGATTTTGTTGAATAAATTCACACACAAGGGAAACACTCACAGTCACACACAAAGAGAAGAGATATCTCACGGCGCATGGCACACTAGCAAGGCACTTTTTGTGGTGTGTGGAAGCCTGTAGGTCCAGGGGTCACTATATTACTGCACACAGCAGTCAATCAATGCAGTTGTAGATAACTCTCTGCATTATGCATTTTTGTATAACTTTTATATGACTTTGTATTGAACCTTGGTACTATGTTATAGCGGGCTCCTAAGATAGTATAATTAAGGTAAAAGAAAAATTTCTTCTGTGCAAATTTTTGAAGCAGAGTTCAAATTTGTGTGCCATGAGGCAAATGCGCCCAAGTGAGTAAAATGCTTATACATTTAAAAAGTTTTAATTTGCAATTTGTGTCAATTTATATGGGTTTTCCCTCCCTCCCAGTGCCCTTCCCCACAGCCCCACCACCACAACTAAACAATGCCCCACACAGACCCCCAGTGCCCTGACACACACAGATCTTTGAGTGGGAGTTCCATTGGAGGAGAAGGTACCTGTATTTGTGTCTGTCTTTGTATTGCTTGTATGTGTAGAGGCCTGTAGGGGCAGCATGAGCCCTCATTGGGGGTGGAGCTTGGCTGAGGAGAGGGCCTATAAAAGCGGTCACCCAGCCAGGCAGTGGCAACAGCTGCGAGCAGCGGCACAGGAGGCAGTGAACAGGGCTGCTAACAGGAGTTTGAGTGGGAGTTCCATTGGAGGAGGTGGAAGGGGAGGCAGGAGGGCATGGTGCCCTGTGTGCTGTGTTTCCCCAGGTGCAGAGGGCACAGCTGAGCAGGCGGGCCCAGGCAACAGCAGCCATGAGCCAAGCCGCAGGTGACAATGCAGATGATTGCATGCGGCAGCTGCGGTATGTACATGGTCCTAGCAGCGGTACCTGAACAGAGGTATGTGTGCATGAAATGCCGCCTAATAGAACTGCTGGAAGAAAAGATCTGAGGCTTGGAGATGCAGGTAGATACCCTGATAGAGTTTAGAAGGGGGTTCGAGCACCTGATGGAGCAAAGGCAAGTGGGGGCTGAAGGGGAATGCTCAGGGGCACAGGTGGTAGCAGGGGCTAAGACCTGTGAGGGGGGAATGTCGGGGGGAGAACAAGGGCAGTGGAAGCATGTGACTGTGAGAAGCAGGCAAAGGAAAAGGAGGGCCAGTGAAGGAGAAATAGAACTCAGGAACAGGTTTGGGTGTTTGGAGAACGAGGAAGGGGTGCAGCAGGTGGTAACTGAAGGGGGCAGGGTGAGGAAAAAGAGACGAGCAGCTAGTCCCATAGAAAGAGGGGAGGAGTTGATGGAGACAGCACCAATTCTGGGTCCCGGGAGGATACAGGATGACGTAAGCGGGACTATAAGTGAAAATAGGAATGGACAAGGGTTGCAACTAGAAGGAACAGGGGATAGATTAGTAGATCGCACTGCCATCAGGCAAAGGCAAGTGTATGTGATTGGGGACTCCTTACTGAGGAGGCTGGACAGGCCTGTAACCAGGGCGGACCCAGAGAACAGAAGGGTGTGCTGTCTCCCGGGCGCTAAGATACGGGATGTGGACTTGTGGCTGAAAAGGATCCTAAAAGGAGCAGGTAAGAAACCCTTGATCATCCTTCACGTAGGAACAAATGATACGGCTAGGTTCTCGCTAGAGTAATCAAGGGAGATTATGCCAGGCTGGGGAAGACGCTTAAGGAATTCGAGGCTCAGATCATCTTCAGTGGGATTCTGCCTGTTCCTAGAGAAGGGCAGTAAAAGGGTGAAAGGATTGTGATGACAAATAGTTGGCTAAGGGAGTGGTGCTATAAAGAGGGCTTTGGGATGTATGGCCACTGGGAGGTTTTCGGGGACAGAAAACTGTTCTCACGGGACAGACTTCACCTGAGTAGGGAAGGAAATAGACTTCTGGGAGGGAGGCTGGCTCATCTCATCAAAAGAGCTTTAAACTAGGAATTTGGGGGAGACGGTTGGGAGATGTCCAGTTAATCTCCACACCAGATTATAACATTGAGAGGGAGAACAATGAGATAAGAACAGATACAGCCAAGGGGAAGAGATTGGACATAAGGAGGGGGGGGGGTGGATACCAGCCTAATGGGTCATACTAGCAGTACGGTGTCCATATCAAATGGGAGAACGAATGTGAGAGAGGCCAAAAGGCATAAATTAAGATGTTTATACACCAATGCGAGAAGCCTAGGTAACAAAATGGAGGAATTGGAGCTCCTGTCCGAGAAATGAAACCAGATATCGTAGGAATAACTGAAACGTGGTGGAACAGTAGTCATGACTGGAGTACAGGTATGGAAGGGTATGTGCTGTTTAGGAAAGACTGGATCAAAGGTAAAGGTGGGGGAGTAGCATTGTATGTCAATAATGAGGTAAACTGTAAAGAAATAATAAGCAATGGAATGGCTAAGACGGAGTCTGTCTGGGCATTACTCACATTGGGTAAAAGAACTACTAGAGCCTCCCCTGGGATAGTGCTTGGGGTGTGCTATAGACCGCCGGGATCTAGCCTGGATATGGACAGAGAACTCATTAACGTTTTTAGGGAAGTAAATACTAATAGGAACTGTGTAATCATGGGAGACTTTAACTTCCCAGATATAGATTGGGGAACAAATGCTAGTAACAATAATAGGGCTCAGATTTTCCTAGACGTAATAGCTGATGGATTCCTTCATCAAGTAGTTGCTGAACCGACGAGGGGGGATGCCATTTTAGATTTGGTGCTGGTGAGTAGTGAGGACCTCGTTGAGGAAATGGTTGTAGGGGACAACCTTGGCTCAAGTGATCATGAGCTAATTCAGTTTGAACTAAATGGAAAGATTAACAGAATTAAATCGGAGACTAAGGTTTACGATTTCAAAAGGGCTAACTTTAATAAATTAAGGAGACTGGTTAGGGAAGTGGATTGGACTAACATATTTAGGATCTAAAGGTGGAAGGCGCCTGGGATTATTTCAAGTTGAAGTTGCAGGAGCTGTCAGAGGCGTGTATCCCAAGAAAGGGAAAACGGTTCATAGGCGGGAGATTTAGACCGAGCTGGATGAGCAAGCATCTCAGAGGGGTCATTAAGAAAAAACAGGAAGTGTACAGGGAATGGAAGAGGGGGGGATCAGCAAAGAAACCTACCTTATTGAGGTCAGAGCATGTAGAGATGGAGTGAGAAAAGCAAAAAGCCGAGTAGAGTTGGACCTTGCGAGGGGAATTAAAACCAATAGTAAGAGCTTTTATAGCCATATAAATAGGAAGAAAACAAAGAAAGAAGAAGTGGAACCGCTTAAGACTGTAGATGGAGTGGAGATTAAGGATAATCTAGGCATGGCACAATATCTAAATGAATATTTTGCATCGGTATTTAATGAGGCTAATGAAAGGCTGAGGAATAGTAGAAGCGAGACGGATGGGAATAAAGGAGTGGGGATTGACATTACTGTATCCGAGGTAGAAGCCAAACTCGAACAGCTTAACGGGACTAAATCGGGCGGACCGGATGATCTTCATCCGAGAATATTAAAAGAACTGGCGTGGGAAATTGCAAGACCGTTAGCGATAATTTTTAATGAATCCATAAACTCGGGGGTGGTACCGTTTGACTGGAGAATAGCTAATGTGGTTCCTATTTTCAAGAAGGGGAAAAAAAGTGACCCGGGTAACTACAGGCCTGTTAGTCTAACATCTGTAATATGCAAGGTCTTGGAAAAAATTTTGAAGGAGAAAGTAGTTAAGGACCTTGAGGTCAATGCCAATTGGGACAAATTACAACACGGTTTTACGAAAGGTAGATCGTGCCAAACCAACCTGATCTCCTTCTTTGAGAAAGTAACAGATTTTTTAGATAAAGGAAATGCAGTGGATCTAATATACCTCGATTTCAGTAAAGCGTTCGATACGGTACCGCATGAGGAATTATTGGTTAAATTGGAAAAGATGGGGATCGATATGAAAATCCAGAGGTGGATAAGGAACTGGTTAAAGGGGAGACTGCAGCGGGTCGTACTAAAAGGTGAACTGTCAGGTTGGAGGGAGGTTACCAGTGGAGTTCCTCAAGGTTCGGTTTTGGGTCCAATTTTATTTACTCTATTCATTACTGACCTCGGAACCAAATGTAGGAGTGGGCTGATAAAGTTTGCGGATGACACAAAGTTGGGAGGTATTGCCAATTCGGAGAAGGATCGGAATATCCTGCAGGGAGATTTGGATGACCTTGTAAACTGGAGTAATAGTAATAAGATGAAATTTAATAGTGAGAAGTGTAAGGTTATGCATTTAGGGATAACTAACAAGAATTTTAGTTATAAGCTGGGGACGCATCAGTTGGATGTAACGGAAGAGGAGAAGGACCTCGGAGTCCTGGTTGATCGCAGGATGATTATGAGTCGGCAATGTGACGTGGCCATGAAAAAAGCTAATGCTGTCTTGGGAGGCATTAGGCGAGGTATTTCTAGTAGGGATAAGGAGGTGCTGGTTTCGTTATACAAGGCACTGGTGAGACCTCATTTGGAGTACTGTGTGCAGTTCTGGTCTCCCATGTTTAAAAAGGATGAAATCAAACTGGAACGGGTACAAAGAAGGGCCACTAGGATGATCCGAGGAATGGAAAATCTGTCGTATGAAAGGAGACTCGAGGAGCTCGGTTTGTTTACCTTAACCAAAAGAAGGCTGAGGGAGGATATGATTGCTCTCTTTAAATATATCAGAGGGATAAATACCAGGGAGGGAGAGGAATTATTTCAGCTCAGTACTAATGTGGACACTAGAACGAATGGATATAAACTGGCCGTCGGGAAGTTTAGGCTTGAAATTAGACGACGGTTTCTAACCATCAGAGGGGTGAAGTTTTGGAACAGCCTTCCAAGGGAAACAGTGGGGGCGAAAGACCTCTCTGGCTTTAAGATTAAGCTTGATAAGTTTATGGAGGGGATGGTTTGATGGGATACAGTGATTTTAGTCAATAGGTCAATAACAATGGTCAATGATGGGATATTAAAAGTTACTACAGAGAACTTTTCCAGGAGGACTGGCTAGAGAATCTTGCCCGCATGCTCGGGGTTCAGCTAATCGCCATATTTGGGGTCAGGAAGGAATTTTCCTCCAGGGTAGATTGGCAGAGGCCCTGGAGGTTTTTCGCCTTCCTCCGCAGCATGGGGCAGGGGTCGCTTGCTGGAGGATTCTCAGCAACTTGAAGTCTTTAAATAATGATTTGGGGAGTTCAACAGCTAAGTCAAGGGAGAGAATTCTTCCAGGAGTGGGTGGGTCAGGTTTTGTGGCCCACATCATGCGGGAGGTCAGACTAGATGATCATAATGGTCCCTTCTGACCTTAGAGTCTATGGCCTGGTCTACACTACGACTTTAATTCGGATTTATCAGCTTTAATTCGAATTAACCCTGCAACCGTCCACACAACGACGCTATTTATTTCGATGTAAAGGGCCCTTTAAATCGATTTCTGTACTCCACCCCGACGAGCGGAGTAGTGCCAAAATCGATTTTAGCTATTCGAATTAGGGTTAGTGTGGCCGCAATTCGATGGTATTGGCCTCCGGGAGCTATCCCACAGTGCATCATTGTGACCGCTCTGGACAGCAATCTAAACTCGGATGCACTGGCCAGGTAGACAGGAAAAGCCCCGCGAACATTTGAATTCCATTTCCTGTTTGCCCAGCGTGGAGAGCACAGGTGACCACAGATAGCTCATCAGCACAGGTAACCATGCAGGCTGATAATCGAAAAAGAGCACCAGCATGGACCGTACGGGAGGTACTGGATCTGATCGCTGTATGGGGAGAGGATTCAGTGCTTGCAGAACTTCGTTCTAAAAGACGAAATGCAAAAACTTTTGAAAAAATCTCCAAGGGCATGATGGAGAGAGGCCACAATAGGGACTCTGAGCAGTGCCGTGTGAAAGTCAAGGAGCTCAGACAAGCCTATCAAAAAACAGGAGGCAAACGGTCGCTCCGGGTCAGAGCCGCGGACATGCCGCTTCTACGCCGAGCTGCATGCAATTCTAGGGGGGGCTGCCACCACTACCCCACCTGTGTTCGTGGATTCTGGGTCGGGGATAGTCTCATCAGCGACGCCTGAGGATTCTGCCGATGGAGGAGAGGAGGAGGATGAGGAGGAGCTTGCAGAGAGCACACAGCACTCCGTTCTCCCCAACAGCCAGGATCTTTTTATCACCCTGACTGAAGTACCCTCCCAAGCCTCCCAAGCCAGTACCCAAGACTCTGACCCCATGGAAGGGACCTCAGGTGAGTTTACCTTTTAAAATATAAAACTTGTTTTAAAAGCAAATGGTTTTTAATGATTAGTTTGCCTGACTTTGCATTCGCGGTCAGTTCAGCTACTGGAAAAGTCTGTAGCTACTGGAAAAGTCTGTTAACGTGTATGGGGATGGAGCAGAAATCCTCCAGGGACATCTCCATGAAGCTCTCCTGGAGGTACTCCGAAAGCCTTGCCAGAAGGTTTCTGGGCAGTGCATCCTTATTCCCTCCTCCATGGTAGGGCACTTGACCACGCCATGCTTGCAGCAAGTAATCTGGTATCATTGCCTGACAAAGCCTGGCAGCGTATGGTCCCGGTGTTTGCTGGCATTCAAGCAACATCCGTTCTTTATCTTGTTGTGTAATCCTCAGGAGAGTGATATCACTCCTGGTAACCTGGTTGAAATACGGGAACTTAATTAAGGGGACAGAGGTGGCCGTTCCTACTTGGCTGTTTGCCTGTGGCGGAAAATAAATCCTTCCCTGCAGTTAGCCAAGCGCAGATGGGAAATTGGCCCTGAGTTTTTCGCGTTTGGCTAGCAGGGATCTTCCCTGTTACCAGCCACGCGGTGGGGGGGAGGGGTACAGCGATCATCCCAGAGAATTCATGGCGAGAGGGGGGGGGGTGGTTAGTTTGTTTTCTGGTGCTGCTGAATGTTAACAGAAAAACCGCAGCACTCTACTTGCCTGAAGGGGCCCAGACAAGCCCCCCCACACTGCCCCCCCCACACTGGCTGAGATTGGCCAGGCTTCTGCAGCACTCTACAAGCTATGCTTGGTATGTGGGAAAGGAGGGCGCAGAAGCTTACCATGGCCGCATGCAAGCCGAATTCTGTTGCCCAGACCTGTGATCTCTAGCAGCAAAGCCACAGGCACTCAGCATTAAGAGGCAAAATGCGACCTTGCACAGAAATCACATGTGCTATGTAATGTGAACAGTGTTGGTCACCGTGAAAGAGTATAAGCATTGTTCTGCAAAATGTAGCTTTTAAAACAATTCTCTCTTTTTTCCCCTCCCTACAGCAGCTGCAAATTCCTCAAGCCTCCCTCCTCCATCCCGAAGGTTATCACAGATAAGGCGTCGTAAGAAGAGAACGCGAGAGGAGATGTTTTCGGAAATTATGGAATCCAGCCGCAGTGACAGAGCTCATGTGAATGAGTGGAAGGAAACAGTTTCAAAGTATAGGAAAGAAGTCAGTGAACGTGAGGAGAGGAGGGACCAACGTGAGGAGAGGAGGGACCAACGTGAGGAGAGGAGAGACGCTCGAGATGAGAGGTGGCGGCAGGAAGACCAGAGGATGAAGGATGCAACGCTGGGGCTGCTCCGGCGTCTGGTGGAGGTTCAGGAACGGCTGCTGGAAAACAGACTGCCGCTTCAGCAACTGTTCCACCCTCCACCCTCCCCATGTTCCGTATCCTCCTCACCCAGACGTGTAAGAACTCGGGGGGGGGGAGGCTCCATACACCTTCCCATTCCACCCCAGTAGACAGCCCAAGCAAAAGGCTGTCATTTTTTAACCTTTTCTTTGTGGCTTTTTCCTTCCCAGCAATCCTCCTCCCAAATACCACCCGGGTTCCCTCCCTCTTTTTCTAATCTATTAATAAAGAATAAATGATTTTTAAATGATAGTGACTTTATTTGGTTTGAAAGAAAGCTGGGGGAAGGGGCAGGGTGGATTCCTTACAGAAAATCAGTCAATAAAGGGGGCGGGTTTTCATGAAGGAGAAACAAACAGATATTTCACACTGTAGCCTGGCCAGCCATGAAACTGGTTTTTAAAGCTTCTCTGATGCACAGCGCTTCATGGTGTGATCTTCTAATCGCCCTGGTGTCTGGCTGCGCGTAATCAGCAGCCAGGCGATTTGCCTCAGCCTCCCACCCCGCCATAAAGGTCTCCCCCTTACTTTCACAGAGATTGTGGAGCACACAGCAAGCAGAAATAACAATGGGGAGATTTCTTTGGCTGAGGTCAGAGCGAGTCAATAATGATCTCCAGCGACCTTTTAAACGGCCAAATGCACATTCTACCACCATTCTGCACTTGCTTAGCCTGTAGTTAAACAGCTCCTGACTCCTGTCCAGGCTGCCTGTGTATGGCTTCATATGCAATGGCATTAAGGGGTAGGCTGGGTCCCCAAGAATAACTATGGGCATTTCAACATCCCCAACGGTTATTTTCTGGTCCGGAAAGTAAGTCCCTTGCTGCAGCCCTTTAAACAGAGTAGTGTTCCTGAAGACGCGAGCGTCATGAACCCTTCCCGCCCAGCCCGCGTTGATGTTGGTGAAACGTCCCTTGTGATCCACAAGTGCTTGCAGCACCATTGAAAAGTACCCCTTGCGGTTTATGTACTCGGTGGCTTGGTGCTCCGGTGCCAAGATAGGGATATGGGTTCCGTCTATTGCCCCACCACAGTTAGGGAATCCCATTACAGCAAAACCATCCACTATAGCCTGCACATTTCCCAGAGTCACAAACTTTCGTAGCAGCACCTGAGTGATTGCTTTGGCTACTTGCATCACAGCAGCCCCCACAGTAGATTTGCCCACTCCCAATTGATTCCCGACTGACCGGTAGCTGTCTGGCGTTGCAAGCTTCCACAGGGCTATCGCCACGCGCTTCTCAACTGTGAGGGCTGCTCTCATCTTGGTATTCTGGCGTTTCAGGGCAGGGGACAGCAAGTCACAAAGTTCCATGAAAGTGCCCTTATGCATGCGAAAGTTCCGCAGCCACTGGGAATCGTCCCAGACCTGCAACACTATGCGGTCCCACCAGTCTGTGCTTGTTTCCCTTGCCCAGAATCGGCGTTCCATGGATAGAATCTGCCCCATTAACAACATGATCTCCAAAGCACCGGGGCCTGTGGTTTCACTGAATTCTGTATCCGTGTCCGTGTCCATGTCCTCATCATGCTTGTCGCTGCGCTGCCGCCGCCGCTGCCTCCTCGCCTCGTTTTTCTGGTCCTGGCTGAGCATAAACTCCACGAGAACCCGCGAGGTGTTTACAATATTCATGACTGCTGTCTTGAGCTCAGCGGGCTCCATGCTTGCCGTGGTATGGAGTCTGCAGTGTTCACCCACCCAGGAAAAAAGGCGCGAAAATGGTTGTCTGCCGTCCGTTGCTTTCATGCAGGGAGGGAGGGAGGAGGTGAGGCTGTACCCAGAACCACCTGCGACGATGTTTTTTGTCCCATCAGGCACTGGGATCTTAACCCACAATCCCAATGGGCGCGGGAGACTGCGGGAACTATGGGATAGCTATGGAATTGCTACCCACAGTGCAACGGTGCAGAAATCGACGCTAGCCCCGGTACTTGGACGCACACCACCGAAGTAATGTGCTTAGTGTGGCCGCATTCATTTCGACTTTATACAACCTGTTTTTTAAATCCGAATTATCTAAATTCGGATTAATCCCGTAGTGTAGACATACCCTATGAGTCTATGAGATCTCCCTCACTGCCCAGCACCCCCCAACAGGCCCCCACTGCCTAGCACCCCAAAACACACAAACCTCCCCCACTGCCCAGCGCCCTCCACACCCTCACAGCCCAGCACCCCCCTGCACACCTCCCAGACACTCACTCCACCACACCCTTCCCCCTTCCCTGGCCGCACTCACCAGCCCTGCTGGGAGGTCTCTGGCTCCTAGGGTGAGAGCGGCAAGGGGAGTCTCCAGTGGTGAGCGGGAGCCAGTTCGCGGGAACCGGTTGTTAAATTTAGAAGCCCTTTTAGAACCAGTTGTCCTGCGCGGGACCGGTTCTAAAAGGGCTTCTAAATTTAACAACCGGTAAGTTGAAGTGACCAGGACCGTAGCTGGGGGGGAGCAGAGGGAGCGGCTGCTCCCCCTGAGCACATTATCCAAAAGTGGCGCCTTAGGAGCCGATCCCATGGGTGCTCCAGCTCTCCGCCCCGCTCCCCGGCCCCAGCTCACCTCCGCTCCCCCTCCGCCTCTGAACACTCCGCCCCGCTTCCCCCCCCCCTGCTTCCCGCGAATCAGCTGTTCGCGCGGGAAGCCTGGGAGAGCAGAGAAGCAAGCGGCGGCTTCGCGCTCAAGCCCAGGGAGGCGGAGACGGAGCAGAGGTGAGCTGGGGTGGGGGGAGCCGTCCGCGCCACAGCAGGTAACCCGGGGGGAGGGGCGCCCAGGGGAACCGCTCCCCGCCCCAGCTCACCTCCGCTCTGCCTCCCTGGGCCTGAGCGCGAAGCCGCCGCTTGCTTCTCAGCCCTCCCAGGCTTCCTGCACGAACAGCTGATTTGCGGGAAGCGGGGGGGCTGCAAGCTCAGACTGACGCGGTGCTCCAGGCACTGCGCGGTGGCAGCGTGGCCCGGCTCCAGCAGAGCGGCGCGGCTGTAGCGCCGCCAGCCACCTCCAGGCAGCGCAGTAAGGGAGCAGGGAGGGGGTGCTGGATAGAGGGCAGGCGAGTTCAGGGGGGTGGTGGAGGGGTGGATAGGCGTCGGGGCAGTCAGATGGCAGGGAACAGGGGGATTGAATGGGGGCAAGGGTCCCGGGGGGCAGTCAGGAAGGAGCAAGGGTTGGATGGGGTGGTGGGAGGCAGTCAGGGGCAGGGGTTCCAAGGGTGGTCAGGGGACAGGGAGAAGGGGTGTTTGGATGGGGAATCAGGAGAGGAGTTGGATGGGGTGGTGGAGGGAAGTCAGGGGACAGGGAAGGGGGTGGATGGGGCAGGGGTCCTGGGGTGGGCATCAAGGAACGCGGGGGGTTGGATGGGGCAGGAGTCCCGGGGGGGGGCCAAAAAGCACTCAGGACGGGGGCGGTGGCTGAGCCCTGTGTCCCGCTGGGGTGGGGGCGAGCGCTCCGTGCCCGTTTCCCGCTTGGGGCAGTGAGGAGGGGCAGCAACGCGTGTGGGCTCCGTGTCCCGCTTGGGGCCAGGGGGGGTGCGGGTGGAGGCGCGGCGGCGCGCGAGGGCTCCATCCCCGTGTCCTGCTTGGGGCGGGGGGGGGGGGGTGGCAGCGCGCGAGGGTGGGGCGGGGGGGGGGCCGGCAGCGCTGAGGGCTCCATGTCCGTGTCCCACATTGCTGGCTCCTGTCGGCGGGCAGGCACGCCACCAGGAGCTGCCCCAGGAAGCGCCGCCACGCCAGCCTCGGGACTTTGTGTGCGTGGGGTTTAGAATCCCCCCGCGGGCCGCACAGTGAGCCCCCACGCGCTGCATGCGGCCCGCGGGCCGTATGTTGTGCAGGCCTGGTCTTGTGGCATACTTGTGACATGTCTGAAAAGCATAAGACGCCATCTGCGGACAATGGCCCCAGTAGTCTGTAGACCGGAGCGACCATAAACATCTGCTTTACAAATGAAGTCCTTCCACTCTATGCCCAATATACAATGTTGGCATTTTATGTGGAAAGCCTCCAGGTTTGCCCACTCTGAGTGGCGCAGTCCCAATGTTTCGCAACCGTACAGCAGTACAGAGAGGATACAGCTCGATTACAACCTGAACTTGGTTGTCGTGCCGAGATGATGTTGATTCCGTATTCATTGTAAACGACCCATGGCAGCGGCTGCAATGCCACACTCAGGCACCTAAATAAATGGCCTGACCTTTCTCAAATGCTGAATACCAAGAACTTCTCACTCGAATCTGCCGAAGCCGTGGCTGTTCAGCTCCTCTGAAAATCAATCCACTCGTCTAGATGCCTGAATATGAATGTTAGTGGCAGACTTTGGACAGTGACATAGGAAGACATTGGCCTGAGCCTATGCATGGACTCTCATCCTACAATCCAGCTCCTCAACAGATACATCCCAGCTTCTGACTGTGAGCCATTCAGCTACAATGGGGAGGCCTAGATGCTGTAAGTGAATTAACATGTAATGATAGATAGACAGATAGATAGATAGTATAAGCTATTCTTTCTACCATCTGCCGTACGGATTTGCTCTGTAGAGCTTGCTGTCCCTGTTACTCATGGGTATTTATGTTGCAGAGCCCCACATGAGAGAGGGAAGGATTTCAGGCCCAAGGCCCAAGTGGGGCAGGAAGAAGCACATGCTCACCTCAGTTGCCTTCTTTGCTGAGGTAAGTTTTGTTGACTTGTTGAACTGAGTTTGCAGAGCCTTGCTCAGTCCCATATTCTCACAACTGGCAGTGCCCCGTATGTATGTCTGGGGCACCTGGCATCCTCATTTCTTGACCTGTAAGTGGGGTGGCCTGGGGTTTATGTAAAAGGCAGGGATTGTGTTGAAACCATAATCATCCAGATACTTCTGAGGAAATCCCTCTGGAACAGTGGAAATAGCGCAGCATTCGGCCATCAGTCCCTCGGTAATTTCCCAGATTGTGACTGCGTTTGATTTCCCGTGAGACGTCTTGAAAACTGCTCTCTTTGTTGAGAGGCTGAAACTCTGAAAGTTCGCCCTGGAGAATGTAAGCATTGACAGGAGAGCCGTTGTGTTGATTCCCTAGGGCGCACTGTCCAGCACGCCGGCAGACAGACCCAGATCAGAAGGCCTGGACTTGGTACGTGAACGTAAGTAATATCCTTAGGTAAGTGCAGTGAGGAAGCAGAGGTCCCAGGGTGTGGGTCAAGGAGATGGCAATGGGGACACAGAGGCTCTGTCATCTTCCAAAAAAGTAAGGCAGAAACTAGTCATGTAAGCCACTCACCACAGGGTGGCGTTGATGCTCTGCCTCCCCTACATTTTTCTCCTCTTAGGTCCCTTTACAGCGAATCAGATTATGTCCAGTCTCTGGGCTGGTCCCCACTTAGTCCGGACTTCGGACTAAGGTACGCAAATTCAGCTACGTTAATAACGTAGCTGAATTCGAAGTACCTTAGTCCGGACTTACCGTGGTCCAGACGCGGCCGGAAGTCTCCCCCCGTCGACGCTGCGTACTCCTCTCGGCGAGCTGGAGAACCGGCGCCGATTGTGAGCACTTCCGGGATCGATCCGGGATCGATTTATCGCGTCTTAACCAGACGCGATAAACCGATCCCAGAACATCGATGGCGTGCCGCCGGACCAGCCGGTAAGTGAAGACTAGGCCTCTGTGCCCATTGATGCAGTCTGAGTAGCAGGAGCCCTTCAGCCCCACGGTGACATGGGCTGTTATGTGTTTGAATGATTAATCCTTAATCCTTCCTCTTCCTATTCCAGGCCAGAAGGGCTGAGGTGCTGTTTCCCGAGGAGCTGTTCCAGGACTAGTGAGGTAAGCACAGACATGGGCCGTGCACTACAGCTCTAGGTACACCCAAGAGCGCCGCCAGCGTTTTTGCCGCCCTAGGTGGCGGAAGGTCCCGCCCCCGAAATGCCGCCCCCGACAGGTGGCAGAAGGTCCCGCCCCCAAAATACGGACGACAACGGGGGCAGCCGAAGATCCGGCCGCCGTGGTCGCCGCCCCCCAAATGTTAGCGCCCAAGGCAACCGCCTAGGTTGCCTAATGGGTTGTGCCGGGCCTGGGTACACCCCTATAACTCTAGAGGGGCAGGAAACGTGGTCCTTTCAGGTGGAAACGATGGTCGTTTTAATATGAGTGTCGAGTGTTTAGATGCAAGCTGGATGGCTAGAAACAGAGTTTGGAAGATCAATATATAGCTGAAGATCATTGCTTTTATTGTGTTTTTTTCCCCCTCTCACAGGAGCCTTTCCAAGCGTCACAGAAGTACGGGCCAGAGTTAACATGGCATCTAGTTGTTTGTTGCATAATAAAGCTGCTGCTGATTTCCAAGTGTGTGCGGCCAACTTTCCTCACTGCGCAGTAGGCTGCGTGTAGCCATGTGACTGAGATGTCGGCCTTCTCTTTTCTGGGCACTGCACCTTTAATAGTAGAGGAATCTTGCTGGCTGCAAGCATCCTGGCTAGGGTTCCCAGGTGTCCGGTTTTCGACCAGAACACCCGCTCGAAAAGGGACCCTGGCGGCTCCGGTCAGCACTGCTGCCTGGGCTGTCAAAAGTCCGGTTGGCGTGGGGCTGGCAGGCTCCCTACCTGGCTCCGCGCATCTCCCCGCAAGCAGCGACATGTCCGTCGGCTCCTAGATGGAGGGACGGCCGCAGCCCCATGCACAGCCCCCACCCCGAGCGCTGGTTCCGCATCTCCCATTGCCTGGGTGGAGACAGCGTGCAGAGCTGCCTGACTGCGCCTCCGCCTAGGAGCCAAGGGACATGTCGCCTTTTCCCTGGAACCGGCTGAGGTAAACACCACCCGGAGCCCGCACTCCAAAACCCCTCCTGCACCCCAACCCCCTGACCCAGCTCTGAGCCCCCTCCTGCACCCAAGCTTGGGGATTGGTCCTGCTTTGAGCAGGGGGTTGCACTAGATGACCTCCTGAGGTCTCTTTCAACCCTGATATTCTATGACTCTATGATTCCCTCCCAGAGTCTGCACCCCCCCAACACCCCAACACCCTACCCCAGCCCTGAGCCTCCCCTGCACCCCAAGCCCCTCATCCCCAGCCCCCCCCAGAGCCCGCACCCCTAGCCGAAGCCTTCACCTCCCCCCACCGCATTCCAACTGCCTGTCCCAGCACTGAACCCCTTCCCCCACCCGTCATCCCCAGCCCCACCCCAGAGCCCACACCCCCAGCTGGAGCCTTAACCTCCTCCCGCACCCCAACCCCCTGCCCCAGCCTGGATCCACCTCCCACACCCGGAACCCCTCATTTCTGGCCCCAGTCCAGAACCTGCACCCCCACCCCAAAGCCCATGTCCCCTCCCACACCCCAACCCTCTGCCTCAGCCCAGACCCCTCCCACACTCTGAACATCTCATCCCTGGCCCCACCCCAGAGCCCACACCCCCAGCCAAAGCCCTCACCCCCTCCCACTCCCCAACCACCTGCCCCAGCCCGGTGAAAATGAAGGAGTGGAGTGAGGGTGGAGGAGAGCGAGCGACAGAGGGCGGGGGGAATGGAGTGAGCGGGGGTGGGGCCTCGGAGACGTGGCGGGGCAGGGCCTCGGTGATGGGGTGGCAATGGAAGGGGCCTTGGAGAAGGGTTAGGGCAAGGGTGTTCGGTTTTGTGTGATTAGAAAGTCAGCAGCCCTAACGCTGACTTTCGGGGGCAGGGGGCAAAGCCGGGGGGGCCTGCTGTAGTCTGATCAATGGCTGGAGTTCCAAGTGGTGCCTGTTGGCTCACAGTGGAGCAAGTTCAGCCTTTCCTTTCGAAAACTCAGCCGGGCGTATTGAAGGAGAATCTCAGCTTTCTTCTTCCTTTCTTTCAAGTGAGTCGCTCTAGATTTTATGGCTGTGGGTAAATACTTGAAAATGTGAACTCCAAAGGCTCAAAAACCAGAGAGCAAATCATTTATTGATTTATTAACCTCATGATTTAGGGGGACATGACATGATTTTTTAACATGGGGTGTTGGCTCTACTGCCTCTGCGTCTAACCCTTGGCAGGGGGAAAGGTACTTCCTCCTCGCGGGTTGCCAATTTAGGTTGGACGTATTCCTGAAGGTTTCATAACATGACATAATCCTTAATTAAAGATTAATCTTGAATTCATGGAGACACCAAGCCAATCCTGGAGGCTTGGCAACCCTACCTGCAGCACAAGCCGCCTTCTCTCAAGAAGAAACACCTACAAGCGACGTCCCCCAGCTCTGCCCACTCTGTTTTCTTGCTCCATTTTATCATTCTGTCTTCATCACAAATCACCCTTTCCTCTGCCCTGTGGGTCATTCTATCTGTTCCTCTTCCTTGCGTGTCTCTCTCCCTCCATCTTTGTTCCTCGTTCTCTGGTCCCACCTGTTTCCTCCCTCCCTTGTTCTCTACCTCATCTTCTGCTTTGCCCACCCTTGATTCATCTCCTACCTAGAAATTTAGCCAGGAGAGTGGGGGTACCCCCCCAATTCTGGCAAAAAGTGGTGTGGGATCTTCAGCAACGACCCCTGATTGGGATCTCAGTTTTACGGCTCCTCCGGCAGGTGGTCCAGCAGCAGAGCGCCCCCTAGCCCCACTGGCTCAGTATTGACACAAAGGACCTCCAGCTCCTGCATTCCAAGCAGTGCAGGCTGGAAGATTCATAGTTGGCCAGGGGGAACTCAGACCAAATCTGAGTGACATTTGATGAGGAGGTAAACAATCATGAGTTAAAAGGTCTTGCAAAAACAAATGCTCAGGTGCCCGCAGATGCTCCTACACATTGGCATTCTCTGACATCACGGCCTGCTCCTGTTCCTCCTCCTGGTCATGTGTAGATAAAAGCCTGAAACACTTGGAGAGCTTTAATTTTCTCTGCCCCATGCAGAGGTAACAGGATAAATGATCCACACCTCTGCTTACTTCTCTGTGCGGAAAACACACCTATTCTGTATTGCTCGAGCCACAGGGTGACTCATGGGAATGCAAACATTCTCACTGACCTCCCAAGAGCCACATCAAACACGGAGCCATGGCAGGAAACAAACCTACCAGACTGTAGTCACGGCAAGTTCGGCTCTGGACTGTATTTCACCTGCAAACTGTTAACAATACAGGCAGCTCCAGAGGGAGTGCCACCAAAACACCCCCGGTTCAGCTTTGTGTTGACAAGAGCAGCTAAGGACACGGACAATAACAGACCCAGAGCTAGGTTCTTGACACCACTGATTCCCTAGGGCATAGGTTTCTGGCCCTATGCCCAGTGCAATTCAAATCTGTTGTTGTTATTATTTATTTGGATTTCAGTAGGACCTAACGGCCCCAGTCCATTGTGCCAGGTGCTGTATATGTGCTTGTTATTTATATTACCAAACGATTTAGGCGCCCCAGTCATGGACTAGGCCCCATTGTCCCAGGTGCTGCACAAACACAACACAAAAGACAATCCCTGCCATGAAGAGCTGACAATCTATCAATGGGATCAATCTTCACACTGTGCACAGTCTCTTCACAAGCGCACAGTCAACCTGTGGAACTCCTTGCCAGAGGATGTTGTGAAGGCCAAAACTATAACAGGGTTCAAAAAAGAACTAGATAAATTCATGGAGGATTAGGGTTGCCACCCGGCCAGTCCACGTTCCGGCTTGTGTGTCCAGGTGCCATTTGACAAGACCTGATATCTGGGTTTTTTGGATCTGGAGTGGAAGAGGTGGATCAGAGGGTGTGGTCTGGGAGAGAGGTTTATCTCACGGTGACACTAACACTTTTGACTGGCTGGCCAGGAAGTACCACCCCCTCATACCTGAGGACTTCCTGAAACAATCAGAAACACAGATGGACTGGGGCTGCAATTGCTCTCCAACAGTCCCACCTCTGGGACCCACTTCTGGGATTCACAGCATGGCAGTCAGCACGTCCCAGAGCGCATGTGGGTGTCCAGCGCCATGGGGCTGGAATTCCACTCTTGCCCATCATAAATGCCAGCTGCCACGCTGCCGCTGGAGGGATTAGGAGCATTAGATCCCAGGCTGTGATTAGGTCGCTGACGTTCCTTTGTACAGACTAACACCTTTCACCTGGGATTCGGGGCAGGACGGCTAAGGGCGCAGCCGCAGAATGCTCCTGGTCCAGTGAAGCTGCGTGTAGAAAAGAGCATCTGAGTGGCAAGGAATGGCTTAACTGGGCAGGGTAAGGACGCGACAGGTCAAGCCTCTGGTATGGCACTCGAGGTGTATATGTTCCGTATGCGGCTCCTCCAATACATTACGTAAAGAAGAACCCCACGGACTAGACAGTGCCATATAGGGACAACCCTGCGCAGGGTAAATCTACTGCCCATAGGAGTATGAGGCCCAAAGCTTGCAGAGCTCCCCAGCCTGGGCCCACGGCTGTGCCCCACAGGAGGGTGCAGGGTGCCCTCCCCTCTGCTGCTCACCAGCTTTGTCTCTCCACTCCAGTCCTTTCACCACGGTGGCCAGTGTCCACAAGGTACTAGCCGGGAGCAGACCCTGCACCCTCCAGCAGGCCTGTTTCAGGACGGCCTCAATGTGCATTAGGTACCTTTAGTTCCCACCAGCGGGGTCTACACGGGCTGGCTAGAGTGCGACGTGCGAGTGCTGCACAACTCACACCCCCATAGAGCGGACTGCGGCGCCGTGTAGAGTCTCACGGGGTGGGGGTGGGGATAGGAGTCAGGGGACGGGAAACAGGGGGGGTTGGATAGGTGTGGGGTCCCAGGGGGCCTGTCAGGGGGGCGGGAGTGTGGATAGGGGGCGGGGCAGTCAGGGGACTGGAAGCAGGTGGGTTGGATGGGTGGAGAGTTCTGAGGGGGGCAGTCAGGGGGTGTGAAGTGGGAGGGGGTGGATAGGGGGTGGGGGCCAGGCTGTTTGGGGAGGCAAAGCCTTCCCTACCCAGCCCTCCATATCATTTTGTAACCCCGATGTGGCCCTCGGGCCAGAAAGTTTGCCCACCCCTGGTGTAGCAGAACATCGTGGTGTGGTTATTAGTCAGCACATGGCAACGCCCTCTCTCCTTCCCTTGCATCACTGGTACCCCATGTCCCAGCACTCAGGGGTCACAAGAGCCGAGGAACGACCGACAGAGGGGGCTCAGCGCCTGCATTCGATCAGTGACCGGACAAAGGAAGGAACTGCCGAGCCCAGGCAGAGGTGGGACGCAGACAGTAGAGAAAGGGGAGGATGTCATGCAGCCAGGGCTCCTGAGGACTTGTTCCCTCTGCTTCCCCTGCCCCAGAGCTCAGCACCATCTGCACCATGCGTCCAACGTGCATCCACCAGCATCAATGGGAATCTGTCCTTCTCCCAGGCTGGCTAACATTTCAGCTCATCCCTTACACGCAGAGCAGAGACAATAAACACAGCTTGGGCTAACCATGCCCTGGCCTTGCAACAGCTGGTCAGCTCCAACTTAAAGGCTGGCTAAAGACATACTCTTGCCAAATAATCCATTTCACTGGATCCCATAAGTATTTAATGATGGTATTTTATTACAGATCACCTGAGGGGCTGGCCCAAGGAGGCACTACAGGAATTCACAGGGCCTCATAATGCATTAACCAATGAGATGAATTACAGCATATTAAAGTCCATTTACAAATACAGCAGCAATGTCTATTATTAATGTAACAAGCCCCTAATAAGCAGCGACAGGTCAGTCCTGTTAGAAACAGGGGCAGGCAAACCCTGGATCTGGATTTTGCATTTGGCCGGGAGGTTCCAGCTGCAAACAGCAGCCCCATTGCTGGAGCAGGAGATTTGGCCTCAGTTTGCCCCTGACTCTGGTCCCATTGCCAAGGAAGGGAACCGAGCTGGCCCATAAGTTGTAAGCATGTGCAGGGTCCCCAAGCCGCCCTTATGCTTAAGGTCCTCTCTGATCAATGCACTCACAGGGAGACAGACCCATCCACAGCAAGTGTCACTAATTATACTAGCGAATGCCCCTGCCCCGCCTGTTTGCTGAGGTGACACATCACATCTCTTTTACAAAGCGAGACCCAGGCACAAAGAGACACTTGCCGCAGGTCAGAGACAGGGCATGGCCATGGCACCCAGGAGCACTATGGTAGCAACAATAGCAGATGTTAAGGTAGCCATCTTACAGCAAAAAAACTTCAGGACCAGACTCCAAAGAGAAACTGCTGAGCTTCAGTTCATCTGCAAATTTGACACCATCAGATCAGGATTAAACAAAGACTGTGAATGGCTATCCAACTACAGAAACAGTTTCTCCTCCCTTGGTGTTCACACCTCAACTGCTAGCAGAGCACCTCACCCTCCCTGATTGAACTAACCTCGTTATCTCCACACTGATATATACCTGCCTCTGGAGATTTCCATTACTTGCATCTGAAGAAGTGAGGTTCTGACCCACGAAAGCTTATGCTCCCAGTACTTCTGTTAGTCTCAAAGCTGCCACAGGACCCTCTGTTGCTTTTTATGGTAGCAACAGACCTTCTCCACATCGCCGTCACCAGGGTCAATGTCCTTTGTTTGTCTCGACTCAGCTGCCTTTAGAAGCACGTGTCCCACCCTGCCAAGGAACTGCCCTGCAGCAGCGCCGGTCAGATGGGCTCAGCTGAGCCCCCTTGGCGGTCTATGGCACTCAAGAGATGAAGGAGCGAAGCAGCAGGGGAGCAGTAGGGGGTTGCCAGGGGAGATGATCCACTCCAGGAAGTTTCACACCATCTGCATAATGAAGAGGCTGGAGAAGCCCTGGCCCAGGGGCTCCTATTCTAGTTTGGTAGCAATATTATTGCTTCCTGCGGGCTGCTGGTTTGCACCGACCCTGCAGGGAGGGAGCATTTGCCACAGTACCAGCTAACCCCTAATCTCTTTTGAAAAGCTCCATGTAAAAGGTCACTTCTCCCTGGCCAGCCTTCAGAGATGGGCAGAAGAGACCTTGGTTTAACATCTCATTGGAAGCATGCCATCTCTAAGGGCTTGTCTCCATGGGGAAACTTATTGGTATAATCATACTCTACAGTTATACCCGTGAGCCATTTTTAAACGACTCGCGCTGGTGAAAGGGTCATGCGGCCCCTTCTGTAGATGGACACTTGCTGCCTACAATAGAGGTAGCAGTAGAGCAACAATCCTTACACCATCCACCTGTAACCCCAGAACCAACTCGGCCCTGGACCTGCCGTGGCTGGGAGAGGGGCAGGCCAAACCCAGTCCCGGCTCAGACCTGCCGCGGCCAGGGGGGGCACCTATCCCACGGCCCCAGCCCCAGAGCTGCGGCGGGGAGAGGAACCTCTCCCCACAGCCCAGGTGCTGCAGTAGGGAGAGAGACCTGGGGGGAGTTCTCTCTCCGCGCCGTAGCCCCGGAGCACCCTTCTGCACCCAAAACCCCTCATCCCCGGTCCCACCCCAGAGTCCATACCCCCAGATGGAGTCTCCATCTCCTGCACCCAACCCTCTGCCCCAGCCCTGAGCCCCTCATCCCTGGCCCCACCTCAGAGCCCGCACCCCCAACCCACAGCCCTCACGCCCCAGCATCCCAACCCTCTGCCCCAGCCCGTAGCCCCCTCCTACACGCCAAACCCCTCGGCCCCACCCCCACCAGATGAATTTTGTTATGTGCACCTATATGAAGATGATGTGTCACACATCACCTCCATATTGATGCATGTAACAAAATTCATTCCGCACATGGGTGGGAAAAATGAGAGGGAACGCTGGCCCTGTGTATAGAACCAATGTGGAGTTTGTGCCTGGCTCATAACAGACTGAGGTTGGTACTCAAGCTCTTAAGACACCGCAGGACAGCTTGACACAGAGGCCACAGGCTCAAGCCCTGCTGCTCTTCACACGCTCGGGGTATCACGTGATAAGTGGTGGCCCTTCCAGGAAGCTCAGCTGGGCAGAGCTCTCAGGTCAGGATGAGCGTCCTCAGAGGGGGAGGTCTCTTAGCTCAAAGCCAGAGGCAATGTCAGAATTCTCTGGGGTCCAGCCGCTAGAGGGAGAGAGCCCCACTCAGTGGTTTGAGCATTACCCCCCTAAACCCAGGGTTGTGAGTTCAATCCTTGAGGGGGGCCACTTAGGGATCGGGGGCAAAAATCAGTATTTGGTCCTGCTAGTGAAGGTAGGGGGCTGGACTCAATGACCTTTCGAGGTCCCTTCCAGCTCTGTGAGATAGGTATATCTCCATATATTATTATATTACTAAGCAAGCATGGACTGATGACATACTCATGTGCCCCAGCCACACCCTAGAGGAACCACCAATCTCCCCACTGGCAGAAAGAGGACCAAGTTAGTCCCTGACTTCTTGGTGTGGTTGTTGTGGCCTAGACCAAGGCCAAGTTTATTTCATAGCTGGTCTGAGTAAGGCATCAGATGGTAACAACCATCAGCCAACTCCCAACACAGGCTGGGTTTGAACTGCTGCCCTAGAGCTGGGAGGAGCTGCAATTCATGACCAATCCCACAAGCTAACGAGTTCCCAGCTACACCTCTCTGAAAGGACAACAAGGCTGTGTAGTGACAACAGGGCTGGTGCACCTGAGCTTCCTGCCCGGGCCAGACACTGGCTTCTGCAGCTCTCCCAACAAAGGAAAGGATAATTGTCCCTATTATTCAGGGTCCTGCCTGGGGGCGGAGTTGAATACCTGCCCATGTCTCTCATGAATGCAGCAATTGTTCTGTCAGAAGGTAAACTGATATCTTGGGATGTCAACGGCTTAGTCACCTGCTAAGGAGCTGTATCTATACACTTGTCAGGCCTATTGTTGCAATCCCCTTTCTAATGCCTCAGTCAAAGTGAGGCCTGGTCTACGCTACAGGGGTAGGTCACCGTAAGCTGCCTTGCGTCCACCGAGCTGTGGAAGTGTCTTCACTTAAATTCGGCTCCCGTTGATGTAAAGTGCCTCCCTACACCGATTTAGTAATGTCACCTCCCCGAGTGGTGTAGAGTCATGGTCAATGTCATTAGGTCGACACAGTGTCAGCGTAGAGCTGCCTAGGAAGGAGTACTGCGGAAAGGGATCTGGGCGTCATAGTGGATCACAAGCTGAGTCAACAGTGTAACACTGTTGCAAAAAAAGCAAACATCATTCTGGGATGTATTAGCAGAAGTGTTGTAAGCAAGACACGAGAAGTAATTATTCCGCTCTGATTAGGCCTCAACTGGAGTATTGTGTCCAGTTCTGAGCACCACATTTCAGGAAGGATGTGGACAAATTGGAAAGAGTCCAGAGAAGAGGAACAAAAATGATTAAAGGTCTAGAAAACATGACCTATGACAGAAAAAAAAAATCTTCTTTTTCCAGAAGATTGGAAAAATTGGGTTTGTTTAATCTGGAAAAGAGAAGACTAAAGCAATGGGCTTAAATTGCAGAAACGGCAGTTTAGGTTGGATATTAGGAAAAACTTCCTAACTGTCAGGGTGGTTAAGCAAATTGCCTAGTGAGGCTGTGGAATCTCCATCATTGGAGATTTTTAAGAGCAGGTTAGACAAACACCTGTCAGGAATGGTCTAGATAATTAGTCCTGCCACGAGTGCAGGGGATGGACTAGATGACCTCTCGAGGTCCCTTCCAGTTCTGTGATTCTTCAGGTCTTGGAAAAGTTTACAGGGAGAAATCATTAGCTGGCTGCGGGGTACAGGATAAAAACCCGATCGGATGTCCTGCTCTTCTTTGCATGGAACCATTTCAACTAAATGTTTGCTCGCTTCATCTTGAAAGCCCTTATTTCAGTGGATCTTGAATCTCCTACTTCATATGAACCGCCATAGTGGGCCAGACCAATGGTCTATCTAGCCCAGTGTCTTGCCTCTGACAGTGGCCAGTGCCAGGAATGAACAGAACAGGGCAATTATTGAGTGATCCATTCCCTGTTGTCCAGTCTCAGCTTCTGGCACTTGGACGTTTAGGGACATCCAGAACATGGGGTTGCATCCCTGATCATCTTGGCTAATAGCCATTGATGGGCCTATCCTCCAGGAACTTCTTTAATTCTTTTTTTAACCCAATTATACTTTTGGCCTTTACAATGTCCCCTGGAGGGAAGGAAAGGGGCTTTCAGAGGATGGATCTACGAGAGAGTTGTGGGTCCCACTTGACATAAGTAATAAAACATGTGGGAAGCCTTATTTCTTGGGAGGCAGGATTAGGGAGGTAAATGAATCAGCAGGCTGGAAACAGAACATCTGGACTAGCTAAGATAAGGGGGACACCCAGGAAACCATTTATAATGGGCAAGATAATGGATAGGCTAAGTCTGGAACATAAGGTGGGGTACAGAGTAAGTTGCGCATGGACAGTGCACACTGTACAGAGATTGGTTTCTGGAAAGTGACCGTGCCAATCCCAAAATGTGTGATTCAACATACGGTAAATGCCATATAACGTGTAATTATATATAAAGGAAGAGATTTGCTATGTAACTTTGGATGTGTGGTACGCCCTATGCACAGTCTCGGGAGCCCATCCGCAGGCCCCTGGGGCTGCACGCACGTTCCCAACCCCACATCATATTTACCCTTATGCCCAGCTTAGGGGGCCAGAGCAGAAAGGAGAGCCTGCCCCTAAGGTCCAGGCCTATGCCCATGGCAGTCACGGGGGTTGGCACTGATGACAGTGGGGACGCGGGAAAGGCCCATGCCCAAGAGCAACCGGAATAAGTAGGACTCATGTCACTCAGCTGATCACTTATCACTGCTGAGCCGTGAGAGGAAGTGACCACCCCTCCCCTCCAGCCTCGGCACCTACTTAGAGCCCTGCGCGGGACTAGAATAGAGCACTGCAGCAGGATTAAACAAAGTCCCACGCAGGGCTCTGCGCCAGCCCTTCTCAGCCCAGTGCGACCTTCGCGCTTCACCTGGGAGTGGAGTATTGACTTCATGTTCGTACACAGCACCAGGGCCTGGCAACAAGGGAGGCAAGAGGTGAGAAGCCAGTTACGCAGCTTTATTGTACTCAGCCCTGCCCACAGCATCTCTGGTGCTCTGCGCGCCCCACCTGCTCACTGGCTCAGCCGACGATGGGCGGGGGGGGGAGCGTATTTAAGGGACTCGTGGTCTGTTCTGTCAGCACATTTGAGCCGGACCGGCGAGAGCAGCCACAGGGAGCGGCGTCTGTATAACCGTCTCGTGCTGGTATCGTAGGCAGTTTTGTTTCGTAGCTGTAGTCTGCTTGCTAGGCTTGAAATAGTATTGCTCCTTGCAACACTTTCCCCAGCCATGGTGTGAATGTGTGTGTCTCAGTGTGGGAGTCTGTGAGTGTGGGTGTGTGTGGGGGTATGTGTGAGGGTGCATGCACCTGATACAATTATATAATTTAAAGATTCAAACGAAGGCAGTACAAGTGCTAATTGTATTGGAAGTTTGGAAGTTGCTGTTTTTAGCAAAGGGCGGGGGTGGGGGGAATTTTTTTTTAATTTTGAGGCAAATAAAATAGTTTTGTTTGATTTTGGGGTGTTTTTTAATATGTAACCCTTCTGCCCACCTAAGTTGGCAGCAACAAGGGCCGGGTTCTGTATCTAGGGGTTCCGCTTCAATAACGCAATGCAAAACCGGCTCGAGCCCCCACCCAGTGACCTGGGACAATTACATACCACCCCCTGGGTGCCTCTAAGAGGCAATACTTCCCCTCTCGCAAGCACAGAGTCTGAGTGTAACAAAAAATGTTTAATAACATGAGGTAAACGACATCAGCATTAAATTGGAAAAAAAACCACAAACAGGATTCATAACACAAACCATGAGCAAAAAAAACCCACCCCAGCAAGTTGGGCTGTGTCCTTTCCCTTGGGTTCTTGAAACCAGCAACCCAAGGATCACCAAAGTCCCAAAAGTCCAACAACCCCCCAAAGTCTCTGTCCCTGGTCAGTGCAGCCCCAGAGTTCGGGGGGGGGGAGGGCACACAGGGCGTTAAGGGGCACCTTACGTGATCAGAGGCCGACGGGGTTCCGCCGCAGTCTTCACCACGAGCTGCTCCACTCCACCAGCTGTCCCGTGAGCTGCTCCCGCCGTCCCACGAACTGCTCTGGCAGCTGCTTCACTCTGCTCACCGACCTGTGAGCCGCTCAGCTCTGCTCCACTTCAGCCGTCCCTTGGGCCGCTTCCACAAGACTCCACTCCGCTCCACTCCACTCACCCACCTGTGAGTTGCTCAGCTCCACTCCAACCATCCCACAAGGCTCCACTCTGCTAGCTGCTCTACCAGCCGCTTAGCATTATAGCTTCAGGCTCCCCCACTAGTTAACACAGCCTCAGTGATCTCACCTCTTTTGTGATTTCAGCTCTTAGCAATTTCAGCTCATAATAGGGGAGCCCCACTGCTAGTGCAGCATTGGTCTAAAGTGAATTCCATTCAGCAGTCTGTAACTAGACTTCTAATGGAATCAAAGTTAGCTCTGATATTTAAGAGTGGAGAGAGGAAGTAGTGCAATTGGTGTTTCAACCCCTTGGAGAGAGACCCATACCATCAGGTACAAATATCTGTCCCCATCATCTCTCTATTCACTGGGTTTTGTAACCCATGCCCCTTGTCAAGCAAGTGCTACTTAGGTAATGGTGAAGGACTCACTCAGTCCTTCTGTCATACAACAGGTTCACTGCCCTTGATTCACAGAATCAGGGTAACAAAACTTTATTCTTCCTGCCCCAATAACAGAGAAACTGGGGATCCCACACCAGCCAAAGTAACCACTTTGAGTTGCTGTTGTTTCATGCCAGGCGAGTGGGTGTGCCTATGCAAACCAGATCAGCCCCTGGAGTTCTTTTCCACACTCACCATAATTCACCACCAGATGTCAGGGTAGAGCTCATCCTGATTCTGCTTACAAAGAAAAGCAAAGGAAATTGGGAAATGGGGGGCACCTAGATGCCATTCATGCACCCGAGGAGTTGGCGTTGCCCCCTTTGTGTCCCTAGCCCAGTGGTTAGGGTACCCACCTGGGAGACTTGCATTTGTTGTGGGTTTGCACCGGGTCTCTCCTGTCCCAGGTAGGGGCCGTAACCCAAAGACTACTGGGCATAAGGGGACACCAGCCTGCCTCACTTTTGTGAAAGGCACCTCAGTTGCCTTGTCAACGGAGATCAAAAAATCAAATGCTTTTGTTTTGCACATGTCCAAATGAACCGTATTGACATTTCCAAGATGTTTTTTTCATCCGGAACAATTAGTCAGAATCAACAAATTTACTAAGGTTCCCGTCAACTGGAATCTGCCTTTTTCAATGGAAAAACAGTTTGGGCTAAAACATTTTGCCCAGCTCTAGGCCTGAGATCCGTACGTGCCACAGCTACTGAAATCAAAGGCAGCTGCATGCACAGAGGGGCTTAAACAAAACAAAAAATGGTGGAACTTTGCCACTTTCCCTTTATTCCCACAGCTCGTATGTTCGATCCCTTTCTCCCAGCCTTTGTCTGTCTAGTCTGTTTAGACCCTAAACTCTTTCGGGCATGGTCTCTTAGACTGGGACTGTGCAGTGCCTGGCACGGGCGGGGCACTCTTGGCTGGTGCCTGGGCACTGCTGAAATGCCAAATGACAATCATATCTCACCTATTCCATGTCTACAGCAGCAGAACCATTTCTGCCAGAGCCAGCCATGCAGTCAGATTTCTGAGATTAGATCAGAGGGGTGTTGGCATGACAGTGGCCCCGGGGCAGTGCCATGTATGTACCAACCAGTGCCCACGGCTGTGCACAAACCACAATCTAGCCCAGAGCTGCTGGCTGTGGCGAGGCCGGTCTGGAGACGGCAGGGCTGCTGGCTGCTGCACTGCAAGGAGCCTGGGGCACATGCTGCAAACGGGCAATAGGAATGCCAGGCTGGCAGAGTGCGGTGGGCATTGCGTGGCAGCAGTGCCAGGCTGCACGGGATTGGCAGCAGGGGCATTAACTGCCTGACGCCAAGAGGGCTGGACACACGGTGCTGCTCAGGTGGCTCCAGGCTGGTAGCTCAGAGCCAATGCCCCGTTCCAAAAGGCAGAGAAGTACACGGCCCTGCTCCTGGGCGTTCCCACAGCCGCTGTGTGAGTGGGCACGGGACAGGGCAGCATGGGGCCCCACCCCATTACAGACAGGCACGTGCTGCCCGAGCTGCCTCAGGCCCTTTGAAGCCAATGGCAGTTTTGCTGCGGGGCCGTGGGCGCAGCTGGCTTTGCGGGTTTGCTGCTCCTGTTCCTTGCGCTGTGTATTCCAGCAGCCCCACGAGGCCCCAGCTGAGCTGAGTCCCTGGTGCTGGGTGCTGCACATGCACTGGGACAGGTCCTGCTCTGAAGAGCTGCTGCCCAAGGCAGACCAAGGTGGCAGGGGAAGTGCCCAAGGTCACCCAGCAGCTTGTGGCAGAGACAGGACGGGCGCCCAGGCTGCTGGCGCAGGGCACGTGGGTGCGGTGCCATCTCACGCTGGCCGCACCTCCCCTCGTCGTGCAGGTGGGGGTAGGGTGACTACCCATCCTGAACTGGGCGGGACAGTCCCGAAATGCAGAGGTCTAGTCCCGGTCCCGGGTTGAATGACTCCAGGACTGCATTTGTCCCGGATTCCCTGCAGCGCCGCTCTGTAGCTGCCTGAGGCTCAGGGGTGGTGCCAGCCTCTTCCTGCGGGGAGAGAAGAAGGGGCTGAGGTGGGCGTTTGCCCCCCTCGCCATGAGGCCCTGCCCCTGCTCCTCCCCTTCCCCGGAAGCCCTGCCCCCTGCCCAGGAGCCGAGGAGCTCCCACCTGTCCTGGGCAGCATGCCCCCAGGGGCGGGCACACGGGCCGGGGGCTGCTCTTGTGCCCCTCGTCCAGGGCAGGTGGAGGGTCCAGGGCTCCTCACAGTGGCCCAGGCTTCCAAGGTGGCTCTTCCCACTGCCCACCTCTGGCTTCTGGCCTGAGCAGGGGGCAGGGCTTTGGGGACGAGGAGGAGCAGGGGCGGGGCCACAGAGGGGGCGGGGTTTCTGTATGTGTCCCGCTTTTGCCTTTTGAAAAGGTGATCACCCTAGGTGCAGGCTGCGGGCGGGGACCGTTCTGCCCCCCTGCTGCGGGTGCTTTTCCGTGGTTTGCTGCGCTGGTGCAGAGAGCGGCTCCAGGGGCGGGAGGCAGGTGACTGGAGGGCGGGCGGGCGGGAGAAACCTTCTGACCAGGACTCTCCTTCCCTTGGAGGTGCTGACGGACACTCCAGGCATGTGGAATGCGAACACAGGTGAGATCCTGGCTCAGCACAGGCTGGCCTGCCGGGGGGAGCCGGGATGGGCTGTTTCCGGCTGCTTTGCTTAAAGCTGGGGAACTCAAGGGCTGTTTCCTGGGCCGAAGGCTAAGGCCAGTTCCTCTGTTCTACGGGGACACAGACGGGTTTCAGGACTCTCTGTGTGGGGCCATGGCTAAAGCGGGGATCGGCTGGGAGCCAGACAGCGTGGCTGTCTCTGGGAGATTTGCCTGTGTAAGGACTGCAGCACCCAGCCCTCCAGTAGCGTGACGTGTGTACATATACGTGTGTAGTATTCATGGCCCGGTTTGAAAGTTACTCCACATGCTGGCCCCATTCTGCCTCCTCGCCTCCCCCAGCCTAGGGTTACCATACGTCGGGATTTTCCCGGACATGTCCGGCTTTTTGGTCCTCAAATCCCCGTCCGGGGGGAATTGCCAAAAAGCCGAACATGTCCAGGAAAATACCAGTGCCCTGCTTACCTTAGAGCGGCTCCGGCAGGCTGCGAGCTGCAGGCGGATTCCCCCGCGGCGGCGGCTGCTGCTGCTCCCCCCAGACACCTCAGCTCTGTGCAGCGGAAGAGCCGAGCTGCCCGAGCGCTACCGGCTTCACGGTTTGCTGGGGAGCCCCCAGACCTCCAGACCCTGCACCCCCGGTTGGGCGCTACCCCAGCGCAGCCGGAGCCAGGGAGGGGAAGTGCCCGGCCAGGGGCGCAGGGTCTGGAGGTCTGGGGGCTGCCCGGCAAACCGTGAAGCCGGTAGCGCTCGGGCAGCTGTTTCGCGTGGCTGGGAGGGAGGAGGGGGAATGCGGGGCACTCAGGGGACTGGGCGGAGTTGGGGTGGGGAAGAGGCGGAGTTGGGGCGGGCCGGGGGCGGGGAAGGGGTGGGGCCAGGGCCCCATGGAGTGTCCTCTTTTTTTAATTTTTAAATATGGTAACCCTACCCCAGCCCCCTTACTCCGGAGCTGGCAGGCCACTGAAATCAGGCAATGCCCTACTCAGCGGGAGTCGTCTGTCCGAAGCGACTGCACCATGGACTAGGTCATTGTTCCCTGCCTTCCTGGGGGCATTTCCCTTCGAATACACAGTGCCAGGGGGTATCACCTGGGGTTCCCCGCTGCTAACAATGCGGATCCCTCCGGGTGGCAATACAGTGAGCCAAGGGAAGCCAGGGGAGACCAGTTCCTGCAGGCAGCATCCAAGCGGCACTGCAGACTGGGAGGATGGAGGCCGTGCGAGAGGAGCCTGGGAGCCTCCAGCACAGGGAAACCATGCTTGGGGCCAGTGGTGTGTCAGCATTGCCCGCACTGCAGGGAAACCCGGGGAGGAGGAAGGGTGAAGGGGCCTTGCCATGGGCTCTAACACGTCACCTCTGCTTTCCCTTTGTCTGGTAGGACCCCCTGGTGGGAGACCACCACCAAACACGCCACATTGCCACCCTCACCCGAGTCCTTGCTCCCCTGTTGTCTGTCCTCCTCCCCCTCCTGTATGCCCTGGGCCTGGTGGGTCTCATCCCCCTGGACACCACCCGCATGGACACCACCCGCATGGACCTGGATGCCCTCACCATCCTGGGTGTCATCCCCCAGGTGGACCTCATGGGCATCATCACAAACATTAGAAACATGGCCATGGTCGCCATGGACACAAGGTACAGAGCCCTGGTCACTGGGGTGTGGGGGCCACGTTGCAGAAGAAGATGCACCATTAGCGTCAGCCCTGTGCTGGGATGCTGTGCAGGGCCCACAGCCCAAGGCTTAGCTGGGTTAGGGACTGCTCTGTTCCCAACCCGTACATGGGGCTCTGGGGACATCAGAACCCACCCTCTCTGCTCCCTGCAGCCAGGGGACATTACACCAGTCCCTGGAAACATTTTCTTTTCCCCTTAAGAGTCGGCTGTTTTCACCAGGTCCCTGGATTCCGGATTAGGGTTTGTACTGGCCAGGGCATCACTGGTTAATGTATTCAAACCTCAAACCAAACCCGCCTGCGCCTACAGGCTGCTGCATCGCACCTTGTGCAGCCAAACCGGTGCAGGACCGGCCCAGCTCTGCTGGGAACCCAGGTGTTCCTAGAGTCAGTGTCAGGAAATGAAACAGAGGGAGCAGGACTAGCACGCAGCCACAGCTCAGGGCACTCGGGTGGGACGGAGAACTCAGCTCAGCACAGAATGTCAGGGCCATGACGTGGCACCTTGACACACCTCACAAAGGCAGGCTGGATTCCCAGGGACCTCTCCAGCACGTTGGCCAGTGCTGCGCCCACCTGCATTCTGTGGCCAGCCTCACTCATGTACAGGGACACGTGGCTGCAACAAACCAACCCAGCTTACTGGGTGTGACGCCTTTGTACAAACCCATCATCCAGCCAGAATGTCCCTCTGCCACAGAGCCCGGCGCTGGAAGCCCTTGCAGGGACTGACTCCCTGCCTGAGGCCCCGAGTCTGCACAGCGTGTGCACATGCTCAGCGTTAGCTCGTAAGCAGCACCTGGAAATCAGTGATGCTCAGTCTGAGGTACCGTCAGGCACGTGTACACGTCTTCGCCGGGCGGGGCCTTAGCGTCCTGCTGGGGACGTAGTACCGCACGTGCTGCCGCAGCCCCTGGGGTTGCTGTGGTGCAGTTAGTGGCAATTCTACTTGGCTGGGCTCAGGAGCGGGGACCTGCCCCTGGAATCACCTGGCGGGTGTCGAGAAGCCCAGCAGCATTGGCTGGTGCAGAGGTTCGGGGCTGAGAACTGGACTCAAAGCCCGGCCTCCCCGCGCAGTGCCAGGGGTTGCAGGTCGGGCCGTTTCAGTGTCTTCCTGCGCAGCCCATCTCTGCCGGGCGATTCCTTTCCAAGGTGAAGCAGCGTCCTGGTTGGCAACCAATATTGTGCAGTGAGCTCGTTGTTTAGCGTTGTGTGGTGCCCGTCCTGCTGGGCCTGGCCACTGATTTCTCTGTGCCCAGGGCCTTCTCATCACACTGGGCATGCTCGGGGGCCAGGGCTGCAGCCCTCCCGCCTCCTTCCTGCTGGCTCAGCCTGGCCGGGAGTCCCCAAGCCTGCCAGGGCTGTTCCTGAAGGGTAGCTCGTGGGCTTGTGCTTCCCTCGAAGGTCGAATTTTCCATCTCCACTCCCCTGCCCATTCCTCAATGCCTGAGCAGTCCTGGCTCCCCCCATGCCTGCTGCAGGCCTGGCTAGGAGAGCTGCCATCATCACCCCTAGCTCTGTACTATGGGCGAGCAGAGAAACCAGTTACTAGCCCCGGCCGTCCCTCCCAGGAGCCACCGGAAAATGATGCCAATGTCGGGTCAGGAAGTGAAGGGCACCACGTACAGCTGACACGGGAGCAGCCGGAGTGTAGCTGGCCAGGCACCAGGGCCAGCTCCCGTCTTGTGACACAGGCTGCGGGACGGTAACTGCTGTGAATGCAGACAGCCGTGGGAGAGGGCTATTCTCACGGTATCTAATACACGTCAATCCTTGTCCCTTTCAGCATGGAAGTGGGTCGAGCAGCAGTTCTGACTCGGATTAAGAAAGCGCCTCCCACCGGCCTGGCACATCGGTGGCACAGCAGCAGCAGCAGCCAAATACAATTTAAGAACGTCTGTTAGTTCCCTCCAGTTCGCTCTTCCGCTGCCCTTTGCTCCCTCTTCTAAACGAATGTCGTGTAACCTTGTGGCTAGTGATTCTCTTCTGTTTGGTTGGTTCAATTTCTGTCTGGAAGCATTTTAAGCTCATAACGTGGCTCGTTTCCCCTCTGTCACTGAAGAGATTTCCCCCTCTTATGTAGCCCCTCTACCGGGTGGTATTGGCTGCAACCAGGGCCATGGTCAATACCTGGGGGTTCCTCTTCACAATGCACACCAGAACCGGCGCAAGCCCCAAGCCAGAAATCTAGGTAAACTAGACATCACCAGTTCTCTGGCTCTCAATCAGCACCTAGGTCTGGTATAGTGTGAAGTTATTTAAAAATTCTGCTCACTATACAAAATGTTCTCCTGACCCCAAAGGGTCAGCCATTTTACCAAGTCAAAATACCACGCTGCCAGATAGTCCGTTAGCATCTAAAAATAAAGGTTTATTATAAAGACAAAAGCCAGAACAAGAAGAGAATTGTTAAATGGTAAAACAGTCACATACATACAAAGACTTCAAAGTCCATATATCAGGTTCTTAGCAGTATTGGTGAGTTTGCTGGCTTGAAAGTCCCTCTGGAACACATCCACAGCTTGGATGGGTCATGCAATCCTTTGTTCGGAGCTTCAGTTTGTAGAAGAGTCACTCCAGAGGTAAGAAGCAGAAATGAAGACAAAATGAAGAAGATGCAGCTGCCTTTTATATCCTTTGCCATGTGGCTTGTACTTCCTTTATCCCAAACACAAGCTGCCCTGCACATGGCATGGAAAAGCCTTAGAATTCTCTGTCCGCAGGCATACCACATGCCTTGCTGACTCATAAGGTATCTTCCCTGGTTCCTTTCAATGGATTCTTTGTACAGCTGATGACCCCTGATGGGCCATCGAACAGGCTAGGCAATGCTGATGCCAATCTGTCTGGGGGTCACCCAGAAACACAGCACTAGCTTGGAAATACAGATATACCCCACATATCTATGGCCTGGTCCACACTAACCCCCCACTTTAAACTAAGATACGCAACTTCAGCTACGTGAATAATGTAGCTGAAGTTGAAGTACCTTAGTTCGAACATACCGCGGGTCCAAACGTGGCAGGCAGGGAGGCTCCCCCGTCGATGCCGCGTACTCCTCTCGCCGAGCTGGAGTACCGGCGTCGACGGCGAGCACTTCCAGGATCGATCCCAGAAGATCGATTGCTTACCGCCGGACCAGGAAGTAAGTATAGACCTACCCTTAAACTCATAATACAAAGGTGATACGAACATATAAACAAGAATAGAAAAAGAACAAGTTAAAAATCACTTAGAAAAGTTGGATGCCTGCAAGTCACCAGGGCCTGATGAAATGCATCCTAGAATACTCAAGGAGCTAATAGAGGAGGTATCTGAGCCTCTAGCTATTATCTTTGGAAAATCATGGGAGACGGGAGAGATTCTAGAAGACTGGAAAAGGGCAAATATAGTGCCCATCTATAAAAAGGGAAATAAAAACAACCCATGAAACTACAGACCAGTTAGTTTAACTTCTGTGCCAGGGAAGATAATGGAGCAAGTGGTTAAGGAAATCATCTCCAAACACTTGGAAGGTGGAAAGGTGATAGGGAATAGCCAGTATGTTATAAGGAGGAGGGAGAAAACTTGTTCACCTTAGTCTCTAAGGATAGAACAAGAAGCAATGGGCTTAAACTGCAGCAAGGGAGGTTTAGGTTGGACATTAGGAAAAAGTTCCTGACTGTCAGGGTGGTTAAACACTGGAATAAATTGCCTAGGGAGGTTGTGGAATCTCCATCTCTGGAGATATTTAAGAGTAGGTTAGATGTCTATCAGGGATGGTCTAGACAGTATTTGGTCTTGCCATGAGGGCAGGGGACTGGACTCGATGACCTCTCGAGGTCCCTTCCAGTCCTAGAATCTATGAATCTATATCATACTTGGCAAATTATAACATTTCCGCAGATACCTCACATGGCATATCTGGTTAGACTCATTGCAGTTTTATAACATTGGTGTCAACAGTATTATTAATGTTCTCCCCTATTCCATACAGCGTCAAACTTTGTATGAAATATACCAAATGACAGGGTGGCTATGGGGGTTCCAGGGTGCTGCTTTGAGGCACAGAGTGCCACAGTTGCCAAGGGCTGCTTTGTGGCCAAGACGTCACTGCAGTCTGCCCTGGACATTACAGACACTTTGGCCAGGATGATGGCCTCTGCGGTTACTATGATGCAGGCCTCCTGGGGGGCGAGGTAGCTCAGTGGTTTGAGCATTGGCCTACTAAACCCAGAGTTGTTAGTTCAATCCTTGAGGGGGCCATTTAAGGATCTGGGGCAAAAGTCTGTCTGGGGATTGGCCCTGCTTTGAGCAGGGGGTTGGACTAGATGACCTCCTGAGGTCCCTTCTAACCCTGTGATATTCTATGAAAACTCAGGGATCACTTTGTATGTCCTTGCTAACTAGACCTTGTTTTCAGATAAGAGAGATGACACCCTGCATTCCTTTAAGGATTTCTGGATTACCTTAAGATCCTTCTGGGTGTACACGCTGCTCAGGCAGAGATTCCATTATGGGGCATGGCAACAACAACAGTATAGGCCACAGCATCCCTTCGTGCAGCCCTTTCGTCCGAGACAGCAAGACTATCCCAGGAAAAGGAAACACTCAAGTTTGGGGCTCGGCCGATCCCCTCGCCCTCCTCTGGTGCCTGCTAAGATCCCATTTTGACTCCTTGGTCCAGAGCACCATTCCAGTTGCTGTTCTTCTGCCCTTGTTGTACTTCCATTCCTTTGGGGACAGGCAGGTTCATTTTTACAATGCCTGGGTCTCGATCATCTGCAACAGGTGGGTCCTAGACACTCTTAGATCAGGCTACTCCATCCAGTTTCTCTCCACGTCTCCTCCGCATCCAATCTCCCCATCCCTCTTCAGGGACCCTCTCACGAGACACTGCTCATTGAGCAGGTCAGCTCTCTCTTGACGTTGGCAGTGGTGGAGGAAGTCTTCCCAGAATACTGGGGCACAGCTTTTACTCCCGGTACTTCCTGATACCAAAATCCTAGGGCAGGATGAGACCCATCCTCAACCTTCACGGCCTCAAGAAATTCATCAAGTACATGAGGTTCCATATGGTCACTCTATCGGCTGTCCTCCCTGCACTGTCTCAGAACGACTGGTTTGCTGCTCTGGACCTTCAGGACGCTTATTTCCATGTGGCGATTCTACTGAGTCATGGGAAGTTTCTTCGTTTCCTGGTAGGAGAATGCCATTTTCAATGCACAGTTCTCCCTTTTGACCTTTCTTCTGCCCCCAGAGTTTTCACCAAATGCATGGCAGTGGTCATATCTCAGGAGGAAAGGAATCCACATCTTCCCGTACCTCAATATCTGGTTGCTGAAGGGTGGCTCCAGAGAGGAGGTTCTTGCACAAGTCAACACTATATTGCATTTGCTCAACCATCTTGGAATCATTTTAAACACCAAAAAGTCAACCTTGGTTCCCGCTCAAAAAATCGAGTTCATTGCAGCACTGTAAGATTCCATGAGGTTGAGAGCATCCCTACCGACTGACTGCTTCAAGGCAATTCGACAGCTTTTCCTCAGTCTGCAATTTCAGCCCTCCAAAACTGTCTGAGTGTGCCTGAGCCTGTCCGCTTGTACACGGGGGGTCCAGGTCACCAGTCTGCACCTTTGCCCCCTTCACATGTAGCTTGGGATGGTTATGGCCCTGCCCTGTACTCCCTGGACAGATTGGTGCACCTCCCACCATTAGTCCTGGACTCCTGGTGCTGGTGGACATCTCTGCGCAATGCATGTCAAGGAGACTTGTTCATTCAGCTCTCTCCAACCAAGACAATGTTCATCGACACCTGCCTTCTGGTTTGGGGGGCGCATCTAGACTCACTGAAGTGCAGGGCCTGTGGACAGAACAGGAAGCCTCACTCCATATCAATGTGCTGGAACTTCGGGCCATGCACAATGGATGTCGTGCCTTCTGGGACTGTATCAGGCATTCAGCAGTTCACATACTCACCAACAATACCACCGCGATGTACTATGTGAACAAACAAGGGGGAGGCCACTCCAGATTACTCTGCCTAGAGGTGATCCACCTGTGGCAGTTCTGTATTAAGAGGACATCACCCTGGTAGCTGCCCACTTACCAGGCATGCAGAATCGTCTTGCCGACCATCTCAGCAGGACCGTCTCCCTGAGTCACGAGTTGTCACTGAAGGCAAGTGCCCTTTGGATCATCTTCGCAACGTTTGGCATCCCCACAATTGACCCATTTTCGATGAGGGAAAGCAGGAAGTATCGTCTATTCTGCTGTCGGGGGACTCAGCCCGAGCTCCCTCTCTGCTGTCTTCCTCTGCAGCTGGCATTCGACCCTGCTGTGTGCCTTTCCTCCTATCCCAATCATTCCTCAGGTCATGACCAAACACGAGGCAGATCGAGCCAGGCTCATCCTGATCACTCCTGTGTTGCCAAGATAGTGCTTGTCCTCGGAACTCCTTGCTCTGTCAGTTCAGCCTCCTGTATCACTTCCTCTCCATCCCGACCTCCTCGCACAGGACCATGGCCTCATGCTGCATCGGTCATCAGCTCCCTGCACCTTATGGCATGGCTGCTGCATGGATGAATGAAGAAGAAGAGTGTTGCTTGGAGACTGTCCAACACGTCCTACTTAACAATAGGAAGTTGTCCACTAGGACGACGAACTTAGCAAAGTGGAAGAAGTTTTTGGTGTGGTCCTTGGCCTGTGGGACCCATCCGGCGGAAGCTTCCATCCAGGACATCTTAGAGTACCTAATACACCTTCAGAAATTGATCTTGGCCCCCAGTTCTCCGAGAATGCACTTGGCAGCAATATCAGCATTGCATCCTCCTATCCAAAGGAAATCAGTTTTTTTCCAGCACCATGGTGACGAGATTTCTGAAAGGACTTCTCCACCTGCATCCTCTGGTCTGAGAGCCGGTCCCACTGTCTTAGTGCCTCTAATGAGGACTCCATTTGAGCCTCTTGCATCCTGTTCACTGCGCCTTCTGTCTCAGGAAACAGTGAGTGGATGCAAGGCGGGTGGGTGAGTTGCAGGCCCAGGTGGCTGGGCCTCATTACATGCAGTTCTCGAAGGACAAGATAATGCTTCGGCCAGACCCAAAGTTCTTATCCAAAGTGGTCTCTCAGTTTCATTTGAACCAGGTGTTGTACTTGCCTGTGTTCTTCTTTAAGCCATATTCCCCCCTGGAGGAGCTTCATCTCCATATGTTAGACATTACATGGGGTCTAGCCTGTTACCTGAACGGGATGGAACCGTTCTGTGCTTCGCTTCGCCTGTTTGTGTCATATGTGGACCGCATGAAGGGACAAGGGGTCTCTGCACAGGCCATCACTAGATGGAAAACATCTTGTATCAGGTCTGCATATGAGATAACTTTGGCTACACCTCCTCAGCAGCTATGGGTTCATTTGGCGAGAGCACAGGCAACGTTGGTAGCAGTCCTCAATGACATTTCTATATTAGACATTTGCAGGGCGGCCACTTGGTCATCCAGCCATACATTTGCAGACCATTATGTTATCACTGCATTTTCCAGAGCAGATATTAATCTCGGAAGAGCAGTCCTGCAGTGCCTACTCCGATAGACTCTGAGCCCCACCTCCTACAAGGGTTTCTGCTTGCAAGTCACCTACCTGGAACACGCGCCTGCATCCATGTGAAGAAGAAGAAATGGTTACTTACGGTATCGGTGGTTCTTTGAGATGTGAGGCAGACGTGTATTCCACGAAGCAGCCTCCATTCCTGCTGCATCGGAGTCTTTCCCTGGATGTTGAGTGCAAGGGAACTGAGTGGGGCTGGGGTGGTGCTCCCCATATAGCCCCGGGAGGGGCTACGGACATGAGGTGTGAGTGCTGCCCCTCTATGGGTACTGTACTGCTAGGCAAAAGTCTCTGACTCTATTAATGACTGGTCTAGAGAGGTTAGCATGGACACTTCCGTTCTCTGTACCTCATAACACAAGAACAAGGGGATATTCAATGACAATGAAAGGCAGAAAATTCAAAAGTAATGAATAAAGCTAAGATTTTGTCCTGGATATTTTTAGTAAAAGTCACAGGACAGGTCACAGGCAATAAAGAAAAATTCATGGAAGCCGGTGACCTGTCTCTGAGGTGGGGGCTCATAGCTCCAGGGCCCTCCTCCGCCTGCCGCTGGGAGCTGCGGGGTCCCCCCGGCCACCTATGGTGGCTCAGAGCTCAGGATACCCCACAGCTCCCGGCTGCCGCAGGCAACAGTGGGACCCTGCAGCTCCCAGCCTCGGCAGGCTGAAGTCACGGAGGTCTTTGGAAGTCACTGATTCTGTGATTTCCGCGATCTCCATGACAAAGTCGTAGCCTTAGTAATGAAAGGAAATACTTTTTCACACAACATGTAATTAGACTGTGGAACTTACTGCCACTGGATGCTGTTGTGGCCCAGAACATAACATGAATCAAAGACAGATTGGATTTTTGTATGGCGATCCCGAATATCCAGGATTATAACTGTTAATGAGTAAACCGTAAAAGAGTATTAAAAGGGAGATAAAACATCTGGCTCCAGGGCTTAATCTCTAGCTATTGGAGACCAGGATGAGACGTCTATAGGGGTAGGTTATCCCATATCTGCCTGTGCAGGGTCCTTTTGAAGGCCCTGGTGCTGGTCCCTGCTGGAGACAGGACACTGGGCTGGATGGACAGTGTGTCTGATCCGGTCTGGCTGTTCCTTGTTCCTCTCACTATTTTCCAGTTCGTTTTCTTTCTGACTACTTTTCTCCCTTGTGTCACTGTCCCCCTTTCCCTCTCTCTGCCAGCCCACTCCTCTGCTTCTTTCTGTTTTATTCTCCCCCAGGCGCCTTCATGAGAGGTCTCTCTCCTCCTCTTCCCCCAGGATCTCCTCCCCCACTTATGGTCACTACCCTGAGGTCTCTCTTCTCATATGCACTTAGCCAAGCCCCTCTCCTCTCCGCTCCTCCTTAGGTGTGTCTCCCCTTTTGATCGCTGCCACCTCTCTGGGGGGCTTCCCTTCCACCTGGATCACTAGCCTTGGGATAAATCTCCCCCATACCTCTCCCCCTCAGCAAGAGTCGCTCCCTGTCCCCTTTCCCTGCTTTAGGGGTCTCTGGTCCAGAAAAGATGGGAAAAGGAAAAATGATCAAAGAAAAACATTTTTAAGCAATTAAAAAAATCCACGCAACATTTTGAAAAATGTAAAGTGGGTCCATTTAACCAGATACCGTTCAACAGCCATCTGGGTTATAGCATATCTTGCCTCCGCTGTTTCCTCATGCTATGGCTGGCTACCCCTCTTGACTGGGCAGAATGGTGCCATTGTCTCTCCTCTTCATGTTTTGCAGCTGACATTATGGTAGACTACAGCTATGTGGAGCGCACTTCGTCAGTCATGCAGGCGCTGAAACACTTCCAGGAGAAATTCCGGAGCATGGGGCCTAGGAGATCAGTTACTGGGGAAGAGAAGAGAGAGGGAGGGGAAGTGTTAAACTGAGATGACTGAAACCTTCAATTCAGAGTTTATTGTCCCTGGGAGAGAATTTGCACCCTGGGGAGCTCAGTACAGTGAAGCCTGCTGATATTAATGCAAATAAGCTTGTGAAAATAATAGAGCTGGTTGAATTTATTGGGTGAAGAGTAAATTTGCAAACAAATGGATTTTGGGGGGCGTCAAAACTAGTCATGAATTTGGGGCAAAGTCAGCAAATAGTTTCACCAAAACAAAACAATGCCGCAAACAAAAAATTAGGAAATATCAAAACTGTTTGTTTTGAAAAAAAAAATTGAAATATTTGGACTCATCATTTCATTTTCAAAAGGTCATTGTGTTTTGACATTTCATTTAGGAAATGTTGGTTTCGGTTTGACATTCACAATGGTTCATTTTGAGCTGAATGAATTTTTTTAAAAATTTGTTTAGTCACCAAAAAAATTCAGTTTTGGTTCGAAATGAACCAATTTTTTTTTTATTTTTCCAGTTCAGCCTCGGAACCCAAAAATCCATTATTCCCTCAGCTCTAGAAGCACAGGTAGAGTTTGCTCTACCTGGTTGGACCAGTGAACCAGGTGGTCTGAGATCTTGCACCTGTGTCAGACCAGGAAGATGAAGCCTCCCCCAGTGCACCTGATCAGTTGTGTAGTGCGACACATAGAGGAAACTATTCTTCCTAAATCCCAGTAGAGCAAATGATAAACCAACTTGTATAAGAACTGGAGCTGGTAAACGAACACACTTCAGGTGCAAGCTAAACACAACAGCATGCATCTCCGAAACAGAGTCATTTAAAGAAATATACCAGATTAAAGTATAATCATGGACCCATGCAATATTATCTCTCTGATATACTTCTGCTGCAAGTCAGATGCAAATCTGCCCACAGAAATGCTGGGTCACTACTCTCAGTGTATTTACTTATAGATTCTAGGACTGGAAGGGACCTCGAGAGGTCATCGAGTCCAGTCTTCTGCTCTCATGGCAGGTCCAAATACTGTCACCATCCCTGATAGGCATTTATCTAATCTACTCTTAAATATCTCCAGAGATGGAGATTCCACAACCTCCCTAGGCAGTTTATTCCAGTGTTTAACCTGACAGTTAGGAACTTTTTCCTAATGTCCAACCTAAACCTCCCTTGCTGCAGTTTAAGCCCATTGCTTCTTGTTCTATCCTTAGAGGCTAAGGTGAACAAGTTTTCTCCCTCCTCCTTCTGACACCCTTTTAGATACCTGAAAACTGCTATCATGTCCCCTCTCAGTCTTCTCTTTTCCAAACTAAACAAACCCAATTCTTTCAGCCTTCCTTCATAGGTCATGTTCTCAAGACCTTTAATCATTCTTGTTGCTCTTCTCTCGACCCTCTCCAATTTCTTCATATCTTTCTTGAAATGCGGTGCCCAGAACTGGACACAATACTCCAGTTGAGGCCTAGCCAGTGCAGAGTATAGTGGAAGAATGACTTCTTGTGTCTTGCTCACAACACACCTGTTAATGCATCCCAGAATCATGTTTGTTTTTTCTGCAACAGCATCACACTGTTGACTCATATTTAGCTTGTGGTCCACTATAACCCCTAGATCCCTTTCTGCCGTACTCCTTCCTAGACAGTCTCTTCCCATTCTGTATGGCCTAGTCTTCACTTACCGGCTAGTCCGGCGGCACGCCATCGATGTTCTGTGATCGATTTATCGCGTCTGGTTAAGACGCGATAAATCGATCCCGGATCGATCCCGGAAGTGCTCACAGTCGGCGCCGGTACTCCAGCTCGCCGAGAGGAGTACGCGGCGTCGACGGGCGGAGACTTCCGGCCGCGTCTGGACCGCGGTAAGTCCGGACTAAGGTACTTCGAATTCAGCTACGTTATTAACGTAGCTGAATTTGCGTACCTTAGTCCGAAGTCCGGACTAAGTGGGGACCTGCCCTATGTGTGAAACTGATTGTTCCTTCCTAAGTGGAGCATTTTGCATTTGTCTTTATTAAACTTCATCCTGTTTACCTCAGACCATTTCTCCAATTTGTCCACATCATGTTGAATTATGACCCTATCCTCCAAAGCAGTTGCAATCCTTCCCAGTTTGGTATCGTCTGCAAACTTAATAAGCGTACTTTCTATGCCAATATCTAAGTTGTTGATGAAGATATTGAACAGAGCCGGTCTCAAAACAGACCCCTGCGGAACCCCACTTGTTATACCTTTCCAGCAGGATTGGGAACCATTAATAACTACTCTCTGAGTACGGTTATCCAGCCAGTTATGCACCCATCTTATAGTAGCCCCATCTAAGTTCTATTTGCCTAGTTTGTCGATAAGAATATCATGCGAGACCGTATCAAATGCCTTACTAAAGTCTAGGTATACCACATCCACCATTTCTCCCTTATCCACAAGACTCATTATCCTATCAAAGAAAGTTATCAGATTGGTTTGACATGATTTGTTCTTTACAAATCCATGCTTGCTGTTCCCTATCACCTTTCCACCTTCCAAGTGTTTGCAGATGATTTCCTTAACCACTTGCTCCATTTTTTCCCTGGCACAGAAGTTAAACTAACTGGTCTGTAGTTTCATGGGTTGTTTTTATTTCCCTTTTTATAGATGGGCACTATATTTGCCCTTTTCCAGTCTTCTGGAATCTCTCCTGTCTCCCATGATTTTCCAAAGATAATAGCTAGAGGCTCAGACACCTCCTCTATTAGCTCCTTGAGTATTCTAGGATGCATTTCATCAGGCCCTGGTGACTTGCAAGCATCTAACTTTTCTAAGTGATTTTTAACTTGTTCTTTTTTTATTTTATCTTCTAATCCTACCCCCTTCCCATTAGCATTCACTATGTTAAGCCTTCCTTCAGACTTCTCTGTGAAGACCGAAACAAAGAAGTCATTAAGCATCTCTGCCATTTCCAAGTTTCCTGTTACTGTTTCTCCCCCCTCACTGAGCAGTGGGCCTACCCTGTCTTTGGTCTTCCTCTTGCTTCTAATGTATTGATAAAAAGTCTTCTTGTTTCCTTTTATTCCTGTAGCTAGTTTGAGCTCATTTTGTGCCTTTGCCTTTCTAATCTTGCCCCTGCATTCCTGTGTTGTTTGCCTATATTCATCCTTTGTAATTTGTCCTAGTTTCCATTTTTTATGACGCTTTTTATTTTTTAGATCATGCAAGATCTCGTGGTTAAGCCGAGGTGGTCTTTTGCCACATTTTCTATCTTTCCTCCCCAGCGGAATAGCTTGCTTTTGGGCCCTTAATAGTGTCCCTTTGAAAAACTGCCAACTCTCCTCAGTTGTTTTTCCCCTCAGTCTTGATTCCCATGGGACCTTACCTATCAGCTCTCTGAGCTTACCAAAATCCGCCTTCCTGAAATCCATTGTCTCTATTTTGCTGTACTCCCTTCTACCCTTCCTTAGAATTGTGAACTCTATGATTTCATGATCACTTTCACCCAAGCTGCCTTCCACTTTCAAATTCTCAACAAGTTCCTCCCTATTTGTTAAAATCAAATCTAGAACAGCTTCCCCACAGTAGCTTTTTCAACCTTCTGAAATTAAAAGTTGTCTGCAATGCAGTCCAAGAACTTATTGGACAGTCTGTGCCCTGCTGTGTATTTAGTTGTCTAAAAAAAGCCTCATCCACCTCTTCCACCTGGTTAGGTGGCCTGTAGTAGACTCCTAGCATGACATCCCCCTTGTTTTTACCCCTTTTACTCTAAACCAGAGACTCTCAACACTTCCGTCTCCTATGTCCATCTCCACCTCAGTCCAAGTGTGTACATTTTTAATATATAAGGCAACACCTCCTCCCTTTTCCCCCTGTCTATCCTTCCTGAGCAAGCTGTACCCATCCACACCAACATTCCAATCATGTGTATTATCCCACCAAGTTTTGGTGATGCCAACAATGTCATAGTTGTATTTATTTATTAGCACTTCCAGTTCTTCCTGCTTATTACCCATACTTCTCGCATTTGTATATAGGCATCTAAGATACTGGTTTGATCTTGCCTTCCAGTTTTGCCCTGACCCCCTTTTCTCTCTGCCATTATAGCTCACACTCCCTCCTATTTCCGACCCATCTCCCAGGTCTCCATGTTCTCCACTTACCTGTGGGCTTTGCTCACCTGTCCCCGTTGAACCTAGTTTAAAGCCCTCCTCACTAGGTTAGCCAGTCTGTGTCCAACTTCATATGTTGCCCTTGTTCTTGCACTTGACATCAGGTCCTGTGTCTTGCACTGGATGCCAGCTGATTTCCAAGTGAAATTCAAGGTGCTAGTTTTGCCCTAATAAGCCTGACCTGCTTTGGATTCTGTCTACCTGAGAGTCTGCCTCTCTCCCATGTGATTCTGCAGCAGATACAGTCTCCAAGAGTTTGGAGCTGGCAAATCCTCAGGCTAAAAATGGGAGAACACCCTAACATGGGCCCACCCCAATTTTATCTGGAGGATATGTCTGCTCAATACTCCCAAGGCCTGTACAGGCTGCAGCACCAGGTGGGAGAGAGGCGGCCTCTCAAGTGTCAAGTTTTGTGCTGAGAAGATGGGTGGAGTGTGGCATAAAGGACATTGGCCACAGGGCCTGGTGAGCCAAGGCAGGACCTGCTGATGTTCTTACACACACTCTGTCTACTTGTTCAGGCCAAAATATTCAAATCCAAGTGCCTAAAGTCAAATACCCAGATCTGGATTTAGATACCAAAATAAACCTGGCCTGATTGGATATTTGCAACTGTAAAGAAAATACTTACATTCCTTTCTCTAGCGAGATGCTCCAGAAGGGCCTGGAATACTGTCGGAAGGTGCAAAGAGCCGATGGATCATGGGAAGGGTATGTAATGTTATGCAGTTATGGGGTATTGTAGTGAACTCGAAGTATAACGGGTGTTGGGGGCCATCAGACTGACTGTCAGGACCAAACAGATTTCCCAAGGAAGGACTGACACGCATACAGTCAGGAAAGTGTAAATCCGTTCTGACAGCAGGCATCCAGATGTGCAGTTTATGGGAGCGCAGAGCAGAGCCCACAGGGGAGGGAGCTGGGATCCATCCTTTCCCTCCCAATGGAGGGGCTCCTTCCTAGTGGCTGCTCTAAGTGCCGCGCAGGGGGCAGAGAGGAAGCAGCAGGGGCTCTCGGAGCAACTGGCAAATTACAGGGAGGAGGAAGTGGGTTAGATCTTGGGGGAAGGTTAGCAACACGATTCTTTGGGGCCACCCGAAATGGAGTGGACTTGTTTTATATAAAGGAAGCCTGGGATGCTCGGGGGAATCTTTGTGCCACGATGAGCCTCAGGCTGCAGGAGAGGAGTGTGGCAGGAGCCACACCTAGTCACCTATATTTAGAAAAGTTTTCCAAGGGACAGTTCTGTAAATTGTCCTGAGAGGAGGTGGCTGCTTTGTGTGCGTTGCGGTGAAGCGTAACATTTATACAGCAGCAGCTCATTCCATGGCACAGAGCCCCTGTGAGCTAAGCGCTGCTAGCTCCACGTGCCACTGTTAGAATCCAAGGTCAGGGCTGACCGGAGTCCCTTGCTGTCAGACCCTGTGTAGTGCACTAGAACAGACTCCGGATCTCCTCCATCCTGCAGGGCTCGCCAATCTGTCACTGACAGCCCTTCCGCCTGCCTGGCAGCTGGGAGGCAGAGCCAGCTCTGTCCATGGGGCCAGGATCTCACGTGTTACTGAGAGGTACAGTACGTCTGGAGAATGTAAAGTGACCACCTGGTGCAGGTGAGAACACACCTCACTCACACTCACAACTTAAATTATTCCTGTAAGCTTCGACGTAAGGGAAGGTCAAAGGAATTCGTCCCAAGTAAAATTAATGTGCTTGGGACTCGCATGGGACGACCTGTAAAGATGCCCTGCCCTCTACGGACGATTTGCAATACAGCACTGCCATTTACGGGACACTCTGGGGAACAGGGGGTGGGGGTGGGGGCAGAGGGGGGGCGCGTTCAGACTATTCCCTCTCTCATCTGGCAACCTGATCAGTGGAACCAACGTGGCTGGACGCCCCCACAACCTGCCTCAGGAAGGGTCCTGGAACAAGGCATTGAAGGCAAGCCGCAGAACCACTGCATTCCAAGGCACAAATAGCAGAGCCAAGCCATTGCTCTGAACCGCCCCAGAACAGCTGGGAACACAAGGTCCTGGCACTATCTGAGCGCACAGCCTGAATTGGAAGCAACGGAAGAGGTCAGAGAGCAGTGGTGCCATGAGCACAGGAAGTTACCTTCTTGTACAGTTTTAACACACAGCACCATCCCGTATCAATGTTTAAATTGCTAAGGTCCACAAAGGTATTTAGGCACCTAACTCCCTTTGAAATCAGTGGAAGTTAGGCACCTAAATAGCTCTGAGGATCTGGGCCCAAGTGAATGAGTTTGGCGGGTCACTTAGAAGGCCTAGTCATAGAGGGACTTATCTGCTTTGTGTGAGTCTAGAGAAACAAGGTGTGGGGCTAGTCGACCTGGCAGAGAGCAGAAAAATGGAGCATTCCTCTTAAGCAATTCCCTGGGCTTGTGAATGTAAATTTAAACCCCAACGCCTCCTTTGTAGTCAATAATTATGGTGTGGGTGTGGGATCTGGAACCTGAGCACATGACAAACTGTCCTGAGTTTGACTGGCCCCTTAGTCCTCATCATACTGCCTCATCAGATGAATTGTATTGCGTGATCGCAGATTACGGGAGAAATTTCCATGCATGTTTTGGTGTGTGATCAAAGAACACATATTTGTTGCCTTTCCTTTTTCTCCCATGCTGCACGTCCTGGTTCCTGTGCTCATGGGGCTATGAGCTATTCTTTTAACTATTATTGAGTTATTTAATTATGTGTAGCAAAGGACTAACTCTTAACTGGTTAAGAAAAGAATAACTGTCCAGACCTAAAGTTACTGACTGATTCCAGTGGCAGATCACAAGATTTCAAGGGTCCTGGTCTGACCAGGTCTGTTCCAGGCCACAGGCTGTGGGGGATCCTGGTCTGACCTGGTCTGTCTTCTGCAGGTCACTGAGTGTGAGGGGCCCTCGGTCTGACCCGGTCTGTCTGTTCCAGGTTGCAGGGTGTGAGGGGCCCTGGGTCTGACCCGGTCTGTCTGTTCCAGGTTGCAGGGTGTGAGGGGCCCTGGGTCTGACCTGGTCTGTCTGTTCCAGGTTGCAGGGTGTGAGGGGCTCTGGGTCTGACCTGGTCTGTCTGTTCCAGGTTGCTGGGTGTGAGGGCCCTGGGTCTGACCCGCTCTTGCAACTCCAGGTTTCCTACTTTAAATATTTTGCCGGTCATTTAAGAGTATTATTGATTCCTGTGTTTATTAACGAGGGAGCTGAACAAGCCCTCGCTGGCTCTGGGATGAAATGAATGCTGGCTAGGGCTGTACCTGTGGCTGGGAGAAGCCATTTTCACACCTTCAAGGCGTTAAGGGGACACTGTCAGTTTACAATTCATGGTGAGGTATTTACAAAATGGCTGCTACAGTTCAGCTCCTCTGTCCATATTTAGGCTCTTTAATAAGTGGCCTGAGGCGGGGAGCTGCATTGCCACTGATTCCCGACTGAGGGGTTTGCCTCGGGGTCAGTGTGCCGAGGGAGCTCTGCCTGCCACGACCACCCCAAATCTACAGTGCGTTCCGCTTGTTAGCAACCCCTCGGCTGGCAGCAAGACGTTGCTGTGATGCAACAGTTGCTAATAAGCAGAAGGCAGGTTTGCGAGGCAGCAGCCAGGGATGGTAGGTCTCAGCACGGCCTTTCCTGGCTGCTGCCTCACAAACCTGCCTGCCGCTGGAGCCTTTCATCCAAACATGTAGCTACCGAGCAGCATGCCATTTATCCGCTAATGTGGCTAATAGGCAGCACTAGCCAACTGCCATGAACATTCAAGTCAATGGGACAGGATTGGTTCATGGCAAAATGTTGCTATTAACCGGAAGTTGTGACTAGCCAGACAGCTATTAAATGGAATCAATCGTATTGGCAACTGGAGCCAGTCAGAGCAGACTGAAGGGCCTGGCCCAGGACCAGGCTCAAAGCCACCTTCGCTCACATACACCCTCCTGAGGGCACTGAGCATTCCTGGACCAAAGCCCAGGCTCCAACTCGGTGCTAAGGGTCTTGGGAGTTTGTGTTGCCCAGTGCTGCCTGATGCAGTCGAGGAATGGGATTCAGCACATCTTCAGAACACCCTTTAACGTATCCTCTACCAAAGCCATTGAGCCCAGGGGCTTTCCTGGCGTTCGGTACGGATTGACTGCAGTGGTCATGGCGATGAGAATTGCTGTTCAGTCAGGGCGGTAGGGAAGGAGGCTGAGTTTGAGACAATGGCAGAAAAGATTAGGGAGACTAACAAGCAGGTTCTTATAAAGAAGACGTGATCCTCTCTGTGCTGTATTGAGCAATGCTAGCAAGTTCTTTAGCAAGGATGTAGAAGTTGGATTTCTCAAAGAGTAGGGTGTGATTCCAGGCTGTAAATCAAGAAATTCTTGTAGTAGGGCTGTTATATTGACGGAGGATTGTGCAATAATAGACCTGAGCTTTAAGAATTTCCCAGGAGCTGGTTAGCTTGTCCAAATGAGGGCACTTGTCTCGGAGCAAGGAGAATGCTTATAGGGTGCCTGTAACCTGTAGCTACCATGTCTTTCTTTTCCATGTGACATTTTGCTGTCATGGTGACTGCAGCTCATTGCAGAGACAATCGCAGAAAAAATTAGGGAGGCTAACAAGCGTGTTCTTATAAAGTAGTTATAAGAAAACACAGTCCGGGTATTATCTTCCTATGTAAGAAGGCAGTTCCAATAGGGTTTGTCATTCTTGGAATAGAATAGTTCCTGGATCTGACCCAGTCTGGCAGCTCCAGGAGTCTGCACCTGAGGGGCCCTACAGTGATAAGCTGCCAAAATCCGAACAATCGGTTCCCTCCTCACCCCACAAGGGGGTCGTGGCCCGCCCCTGCTCCCCGGGACTCCTGCCCCATCCAACCCCCCGCGTTCCTTGACTCCCCCCCCCGGACCCCTGCCACATCCACCCCCCTTCCCTGTCCCCTGACTGCCCCCGCCGCCCCATCCAACACCTCTTCTCATTCCTGATGGCCCCCCGGGACCCCTGTCCCATCCAACCACCCCTTCTCCCTGTCCCCTCACTGCCCCTGGAACCCCTGCCTCTGACTGCCTCCTGCTGTCCCATCCAACCCCCCTCCTTCCTGACTGCTCCCCCGGGATCCCTTGCCCCCATTCAACCCCCCTGTTCCCCACCCTCTGACCGCCCCGACCCCTGCAAATGCCTTGAGTTGTGGCCACAGGTCTTCTGGCTAATGAGGACTAGATTAGGGTCCTTTCGGAACCTGTCAGCTCTTCTTCTTTCTCTTTGTTGGCTAATGCAAGGCACTTCTGAGGACAGGAGACCTTTCCTTCCACGTCTAGGCTGACAAACAGTTCTGCCTCCACACTCCTATCACCCCAGCTGAGTGGTGGAGTCAGCGGGACACCGGAGACCAAAGTGCAGGTAATGATCAAAGACTGAAAGAACCTGTGTTATTCATGTGTTTGATAGAGACGCACGCTGGATGTGTGACAACTCACTGGCAAAAAAACCTTTGGCCCAAGATACTCTGGCCATAGAATATCACCCAGTGTTTCCTGTATCAACCCCAGTAACCCGTGACTGAGCTAGAAAGAGACATCCAATCTTGTTTTAAAGACTCCATGTGATGTCAAATTTACTACATCCCTAGGTGAGCTGTTCCAGTGGTTAATTTCCTTCACTAATACAAATTTATATCTTATTTCTAGTGTTAATTTAGCTGATTTCTACATTCATCCTTGGTAATCTGGACGCAATCAAACATATGCATTTAACACAGCCAAATGCAAGGTCGTACATCTAGGAACAAAGAAAGACTGTAGGATACAATTACAGGATGTGGCACTGTGTCCTGGACTTACTGAAGAGTAACTAGGGGTCATGGAGGAAACCAAGTGAATGAGCTACCAGTGCGATAATGCTGGGCCAAAAATGGTTAACACAGGCCTTGGAAATATAAATAGAAGTATGAACAGGAGTAGAGAGGTGCTATTACCTCTGCATAAGGCATCACTGAGACCATTTAAGAGTCCACCCTTTAAAAGGGATGTTGAAAAATTGGAGAAGGTTCCAAGTTGAGCCACAAGACTGCTCTGAGGTCTGGAAAACATGTCTTGCAATGCGAGACTAAAGGAGCTCAGTCTAGAGGTGACTTGATCACATTCTACAAGTACAGATGCAGGGAGAAGATTTCTGATAGTGGAGAGCTCCTTGATGTAACACACAAGAGCAGAACAAGGGAGAGAGCCTGGCTGGGCTGAAGTTGGCTTCCCTCCAACCATCTCCAGACCCAGCAATCCAAACACCCCTTTGGGAAAACAGCTTTCTCCTGCTGCCAGCGTGTCCTGTAGCTTACATAGTAGCAGTGTGCTGCAGTGCTGAAGGTTCAAACCCCAATGATAATGCCCTGTGTGTGTTAACAATTGTATTTAATAGACTTTTAGTTTAGTTTTTACATTCTTAAAAAAACCACCTAGGAAATTACACTCAAACAGTGTAAACTGTTCAAAGAATGTTATTTAGGTTGCAAAGTCAAACACTCAGAAGTTGGGAAATGCCAGATCTACAGTTTTCTATTCAATTTTAATTTGTCACCCCTGTGCGTGCATTATGGTATGGTCTTTAATTACATGATCACATCTTATCTTACGCACAGGACCCCTGCCTCATTCGGTGCACAGACTGGATGTTACGTGGGCTAGTGTAAAGCTGGCTGTAAACACGTGTCCTGAGGGCAGCCCCACAAGTGGCCACCACCTCAGTTTCCATCTTAATTCCTCAGATAAACTGAGTTCAGCCCAAACAGTACATTCGTCCCAACAGTCCAGCACCAAGTCCAGCTCCAGTATCTCTACCACGCCCCAGCGCCCAGGTGCAGCGCTGGCTGCTCTCCCCCATCCTAGCTTCCAGGTCTGGCTCCAGTGTCTCTCCCCACACCTCACCCCAGACCCTCTAGCTTGGGTGTATCTCCACCCTGTTTCCTTGCCAGGCAAGGCTCCATCTCTTGCCTGGAGACATCAGTGGACACACCCCTGCATCACTCCCCAGCCTTCAGCCTTCTGTGGCCCTCTGAGTTCAGGTCTCTGGTTCAGAGAGCCAGCAGGCACCTTCCTCTGCTGTTCTCAGCCTTCAGCCATCTCTAAGCTCTCTGGCCTGTGGAAGTTTGTAGGTGACCCCCTGCCTGCCTGTCTGCAGCTTTCACCAGCCTGCTCTGGCTCTGCTGGGGAACTGACTGCTCCCCCTTCAGGGACAGCCCCCCTGAAAGCTCGGCGCCCAGCTCTGCTCTGCCTCTGAGCTGCCGTTACTCTCTGGGTTCTCTTCCTTTCTGCTCTGGGCCCTCAACTCTCCCTCTCAGGGCAGGTCTACACTACCACTTAAGTCAATATCACTTACATCACTTAGTGGCGTAAAATAGCCAGCCCCCGAGTGACGTAAGTTACAGCGACCTCAGCAGAGAGGGCTCTCTCGTCGGCATAGAGCATCTTCCCCAGACGCGCTGCAGTGGCATTGGAGCTAGTGTCGACTAGCTCTAAGTTCTCATTGGGGTTTGCTCCGGGGCAGCCCCACCTTTCTCATTACACCAAAGTAGGGTGCACCTGGACTGGAACAGGAGAGCTGAGCCCAATTGCATTTACGTGGGGGCCACATACTCAGATATGCATGTATATTGATCTTTGAACCATAGCAAATCTCTTCTTTCTTTTTTCTTTTTATTAATAAATCTAAGATTTAGTTAATAAGGATTGGCTGTAAACGATTCAGTTAATAAGGATTGGCTGTAAACATGTATTTGGATGAGATCTGAAATATTCATTGACCTGATAGGCAATGTGTCTCATCCCTTGGATTGGTAGAACTTTAAGTACAGTGAATAAGATTGTTAGTAATCTCTCACTATTCAAGATTTGGCAGTCTGGATGGGAGCCAAAGGCTGCATTGCTTAAAGGAAATAGTTTGTCTTTTTGGTAACCAGCGTGGTATTACAGACGCTGTTTTACTGGCTTGGTGAATCTAAGTATAGAATAGTATTAGGGGGTAGCCATGTTAGTCTGTATCTACAAAAACAACAAGGAGTCTGGTGGCACCTTAAAGACTAACAGATTTATTTGGGCATAAGCTTTCATGGGTAAAAACCTCACTTCTTTGGATGCATAGAGTGAAAGTTACAGATGCAGGCATTATATACTGACACATGGAGAGCAGGGAGTTACTTCGCAAGTGGAGAACCAGTGTTGACAGGGCCAAGTCAATCAGGTGAATGTAGTCCACTCCCAATAATAGATGACGAGGTGTCAATTCCAGGAGAGGAAAAGCTGCTTCTGTAATGAGCCAGCCACTCCCAGTCCCTATTCAAGCCCAGATTAATGGTGTTAAATTTGCAAATGAATTTTAGTTCTGCTGTTTCTCTTTGAAGTCTGTTTCGTAAGTTTTTTTGTTCAATGATAGTGACTTTTAAATCTGTAATAGAATGATCAGGGAGACTGAAGTGTTCACTTACTGGCTTATGTATGTTACCATTCCTGATGTCCGATTTGTGTCTATTTATTCTTTTGCGGAGGGACTGTCCAGTTTGGCCAATGTACATGGCAGAGGGGCATTGCTGGCACATGATGGCATATATAATATTAGTGGCTGTGCAGGTGAATGAGCCCTTGATGGTGTGGCTGATGTGGTTGGGTCCTCTGATGATGTCGCCAGAGTAGATGTGGGGACAAAGTAGGCAATGAGGTTTGCTATAGGGATTGGTTCCTGGGTTGGTGTTTCTGTGGTGTGGTGTGTAGTTGCTGGTGAGTATTTGCTTCAGGTTGGGGGGTTGTCTGTATACAAGGACTGGCCTGCCTCCCAAGGTTTGTGAGAGTGAGGGATCATTTTCCGGATAGGTTGTAGATCATGGATAATGTGCTGGAGAGGTTTTAGCTGGGGGCTGTATGTGATGGCCAGTGGTGTTCTGTTATTGTCCTTGTTGGGCCTGTCCTGTAGTAGGTGATTTCTGGGTACCTGTCTTGCTCTGTCAATCAGTTTCCTCACTTCCCCAGGTGGGTATTGTGGTTTTACAAATGCTTGATAAAGATCTTGTAGGTGTTTGTCTCTGTCTGAGGGGTTGGAGCAAATTCGGTTGTATCTTAGGGCTTGGCTGTAGACAATGGATCGTGTGATGTGTCTTGGATGGAAGCTGGAGGCATGTAGGTATGTATAGCGGTCAGTAGGTTTCCGGTATAGGGTGGTGTTTATGTGACCATCACTTATTTGCACTCAGTGTCCAGAAAGTGGATCATTACAGAAGCAGCTTTTCCTCTCCTGGAATTGACACCTCGTCATCTATTATTGGGAGTGGACTACATCCACCCTGATCGAATTGGCCCTGTCAACACTGGTTCTCCACTTGCGAAGTAACTCCCTGCTCTCCATGTGTCAGTATATAATGCCTGCATCTGTAACTTTCACTCTATGCATGCGAAGAAGTGAGGTTTTTACCCATGAAAGCTTATGCCCAAATAAATCTGTTAGTCTTTAAGGTGCCACCAGACTCCTTGTTGTTTAAGTATAGAATAAACTGCCAGTTGTGGGGATTGTCTGCCCTATTCCTTGCAGTTTGCCCTGAATAAGTATTCTCAGTGTGGCCCCTCTCGGCACCACGGTCACAGATGGATTTCCTCACGAAAACTCAGTAACTGGCTTGGTGGCTTTTATCCAGATTCCTGGCAGGGCTCCTCTTGACCATATGGCTGGGAGTACTGAGAGCAAGAAGAGCCTTTTGCACCAGACAGCTGGTACATTCTGATGGTAACAGCAGGTGCTGTTTTATGTAACAGGACTTGACAAATCCCATTACAACCCCTCGTTGGTCATCTGACAATGAACCTTTTGACTCAGATGTCCATCCTGACAGGGATCCTGCTGATTAACCGCAATTTCTGTCTCTTCCTCCTCAGGAAATGTGTGGGGTGTTCAGTAGGACCTGTGCAATAAGCTACAGTTCATATCGGAATGTCTTCCCCATCTGGATACTGGGCCACTTTTCATGCCTTCCCCCAGGGAGTTCACTTGCCGGTGAGCTAATGCCGGGATCATCAGAACGCGAATAAGAGCATGGACCGTACCAAGGCACTGCATAAGAGCTGCTGCCTGGATACAAATGCATGCGACATGCTCTTGGCTATAGAACAATGTAATTGAAGACTGACCTAGGCCTTAGAACACATATTGCAGTGTTTTCCTGTACTTTATTTTATTACCAAAAGTTTGTTGTTTGGCGTGTGTGATGTTGCATTGCATAATGCTTTATAGAAATATGCTTATGAGTGTAAATATGACATAACTGGAATATGTTTTATGCTAGATATGCCATGTAACATATCTTTGTAAAGGTTATGATCTACTGAATATATTCATCCTATTTGTATGCATGTATCATTTTTATATCTGAAGTTATGAGCAGTGGCTCTATGCTTGTTTAAAGTGTTTGCTGTTGGAAGCACATGAGGCAGATTTGGTCAACATAGTGTGAGGGGTTATTCAAGTAACTGGGAGTACTTAACTAACAATGGACTTTGGGAGACACCAGTCCACATCTGAGCTTTCCTGGGAACATTCAAACTAACGTGTAAACAATGACGTCGGCCTGCAAAAAGCAGAATCATCCACAGACATGTGACTTGCCCAGGTGGCTACAGACTCCATCTTGTTGCTGTGATCTTGCACAGGAGAACAAAGGGGTTTCCGCCACGAGAGAACCCCAGCTGCAGCCACTTCCCCAATCAGCCGGGGTTTTACCCCCTTACACAGCCCCTGCCCCTTCTTAACCTTCTTTTTGTTAAGCTAAATAGATTGAGGTCCTTGAGTCGATGATTATACGGCATGTTTTATAATCCTTTAATCAGTCTTGTGACTCTTCTCTGGACACTCTCCAATTTATCAACATCCTTCTTAAATTGTGCACCCCAGAACGGGACACAGTATTCCAGCAGTGATTGCACCAGTGCCAAATACAGAGATAAAATAACCTCTCTGCTCCTACTTGAGATTCCCCTATTTAGGCATCTGGTCACCCTATTTCTGTATGCATTTCCCCAGGTTTTTTTGTAAAAATCAAAATTGAACTGCCCCAGAAATTCTGTCATGTGGAATCAGCGTGAAACTCGCATGGCTGCAACCCTGCCGATGAATCTTTAGATCCACTGCACAGACTTCTGCCACTTGAGCTAATGGAGTAAGTGATGGCAGAGGAAGTAGGTTGTCATCCTATATGTGATAGATCAGCTCTATAGGGGTGTTGCCGGCCCAGAGGGCCCCGAGGGGGCAACAGGGTTCGTTGCCCGGTGTGCGTTGCACCAATAGACACACCAGGGTGGAGAGGCAAACCAAGTTTATTCGAGATCTCGAAAAGGCACTCAGGAGACCAGCATGTCTCAAATCATAAGCGCAGTGAATACAAGCAAGTTTTCCCTTTTATATTCCAAGCTGTTTTCAGTAAGCCTTTTGTTCTGGTTTCTTCCTACCCCTCCCTCCGCGACAACAGTTACAGCAGGCAGTACATTAGAAAAGTTCCCGTTCGCATGCTTATCTTCGACCTTGCAAGCTCTACGCACTAGGCCTTTTGCTCCCCCTTTCCCCGCATTATCACGGAAAGTTCTGCTAGTGTGAGCGAAACTGCAGCTGTCTGCTAGAAAAAGCTGACCATTACATATTCTGCTTCAGCATTAAGCTGTGAGCATGTAGGTAGGTGAAAGTTCACAAGATGGAGTTACTGTGGCTCACTTAGACCCAGAGCAGGGGAGTTTCATCGGCACTTATGGCCTTCCACTCCCCCGAGTTACCTGGTAGCTATGTCTAGTGACGCCAACAATTCCCTCCTTTGAGAACACTCAACAAACCTTTGGCAGAGTTTTCTCATACTCTAAAGACAACATGCGATTAAGTTCCATGCAATTGGGATCATCAATGAGAGAGTATAAAGGAACTTCTGGGGAATGGGAGGTACAAATCTTATGTATGAGCACTTTACAGCAAGCTAGCAAAAGGAAAAGAACAAAACATATCACAACACCTGTGAGCAAGATGTGAACAATGCCTCCCCCTAGTCCTCCTAGACCAGGTAACCAGCCCCAAAGGGAATCAAAAATAGTGGGTTCTCCTTCCTGGGCCTTCCACTGGTTCAAGGCCTGTTCGGCTGACAAGATGTGCTTGTTAATATCCTGTGAAAACTCTGGGACATAGGTACAACATTCTTCTCCAATAAGGGCACAGACCCCGCCCCGTGAGGCTAACACATAATCTAGGGCCTGGCGGTTTTGTAGAGACAGCAATCGAAGCTGGTACAGCTCAGAGCTTATGCCTTTTTCTATGGCTAGGGTATCATTGGCAAACTGAGTGAGAAATTTAGAAAGTCTTCTGTAGAGTTGGGCTAGCCGTCCCACCCCATAAGTAGGGAGGAATATCATTCCAAACCTGTCTTCTTCTCCGATGGGTTCAATGGTAGCTTTCAAGGATCGATAGTACCGAGGGTGACCTGAGGGAGCCTGGGGTAGAACACAGAGGGGAGGAGCGAGATAGCCTTTGTAACAGCTACCATGCCAAGCATGAGGAAGCCATTTGTAGGCACTATTACCACAAATCCAGAATGCTTCACCATAACTAGCCTTTCCATTGTTACCTTGTAGGTCCCGTAGGGTGGCTTGTGGGGAAAGGGCAAAGAATGCAGTGCCAGTTTGCCAACCGGTGGCATTTAGTACAGGAATAGTGAGACTTATACCAGGACTAATATAAAATTTACACCTACTAATGCCTGCAAACCAGGTATGATTACTTGTACTGGCTTGCTGATAACATATGAGACCAGTGGGTGGAGGGCGTAGACGAATAGGCTGGGGCTTAAGAGTGCTACTATAGTGGGAATTCCAGGAGCCATTGTGTAGGCCATAAGGAGCTTCTGCTGTACAGTTGGATCCCAACTTAAATTGTCAGAGGTGCTGCTGCTGGTAACCATCCACCTTTGACAAAAGTCTGACCAATTTTGGGGAACTACTCTCCAGGGCAATCCCGCCGAATGGTGGGGAGTCTGGGCACATATCCAACAGTGGGAGAGATTGAACTCATGGGCAAAGGCAATTTTCAGGGCCTCATAGGTATTGGTAGCCATGTCTGTAGGGATAGCTCCCCATCCTGCATGCGAGGTGGGTGAAACAGTAGGTAACAGAAGGATTGCTTCTGTGACAAAAAGGAATGTTGTGAGAGACCCTAAACCTGAATCTATATTGTGATTACAACAACCCAAATGCCCAGAAGATAAGAATCAGTGACACCAAACAAATCAAGAAATAAAAGGACCAGGACCATAGGCTAGGTCGGCCTACTGTGAATAGACAGAACCAATGCTCAGGGTTCTCGCGGGGAGTGCGCTGTGGCTGTTCAGAGAGATCACCAGGCATTCCCAGTGACCCTTACTGTCTTTTGAATAACAGCTTAAGCCCCAAATCGTCACTGGCAGTCTTCTCTGCAGGCTGGACTGTCCACTGTTCAGGAGTGGGTACTGCTTTCAGTCGAGAGTGATGAATCCAGTTCTTGTGTCCTTCGACCTTTGCTGCCGTGTGGGAGACCAGCAGGACAGTGTGGGGTCCCTTCCACTTCTCTTGGAGAGGTTCGTCCTTCCAGGTCCGAACGAGAACGGAGTCACCAGGCTGTAAGGAGTGGACAGGGGCATCCAGCAGAAGAGGCTGTGAATCTTTGGTGTATCTGTGAAGAGAAGAAAGAACAGCAGACAGAGAGCACATGTACTGAGACAAAAAACCACAACGCATTTCCCACTCTCCTGCCAGAACCGGTGTACCGTTCAGAGGCCATGCCCTTCCAAATATAATCTCGAAGGGACTAAGCCCTAACCTGCCCTTGGGGAGAGCGCGAATATGGAGTAACACAAGGGGCAAAGCATCAGGCCACCTAAGAAAGGCCTCCTGACAGACCTTTGAGAGGTGTCGCTTAAGTGTCTGATTTGTGCGTTCCACTACTCCACTGGCTTGTGGTCGCCAGGGTGTGTGGAGCTTCCAGAGGATTTGCAAGGCACTTGATATCTTTTGAACAACTTGAGATGTGAAGTGTGTTCTGTTATCAGATTCCATCCACTGGGGGAATCCAAAGCGAGGAATGATCTCCTTGACAAACGTAAGAGCCACCGTTTTGGCAGTGTTGTTACGACATGGGAAGGCTTCGGGACATCCGCTGAATCGATCCACCAAGACAAGGAGGTACCTGTACCCTTGGGTCCTGGGAAACTCAGTAAAGTCTATTTGCCACACCAATCCTGGGCCTGGGGTAGGTTCCAGGGTGGCTGGTGGCACTGCTACTCCTGGTCGAGGTTATTCTTTTGGCAGATTAAACATTCAGCCTGTATCTGTGGTGCTAGGGGTTTAAGTCCAGAGGTTAGAAAATATTTATTCATAAGCTGGATAAGAGCCTCTCTGCCTGCGTGGGTGGTTTGATGCAGTTTCTGCAACACTGGTCGGATCAGGCCCTTGGGCAGGAGGATTTTTCCCTCTGTGGAATAAAGCCATCCCTCCTTTTCCAGAGACCGAGCCTGTCAGCCAGGTTTCTGTCCTCTTGGGAGTACTGAGGGGCTGCAAGCTCACCTACTGATGGGATGAGGGCATGCATTTGGGCATTCTCCTCTGGTGGTGACTTCAGGGTAGCAGCACGCTTGGCTTCCCTGTCTGCTCTGGCATTGCCCTTGGTTACATCTTGATCTTCCTTTTGATGGGCTCTGCAATGCACCACTGCTACTGCTGAGGGGAGTTGTACTGCCTCTAACAGCCGGAGAATTTGAGACCCAAGCTTAACCAGGGAACCTTGGGCTGTTAGCATTCCTCTTTGCTTCCACAGACCAGCATGAGCATGCAATACCCCAAAAGCATACGTTGAGTCAGTAAAGATATTAACCCGTTTGTCTTTTGCCAGCTCGAGTGCACGAGTCAGGGCCACTAGTTCAGCAAGCTGGGCAGATGTCCCGGCAGGGAAACTTTCAGCTTCCACAGTATCATGAAGTGTCACAATAGCATAACCCGCCCTCCTTTGCCCATCTACAACGGCACTACTGCCATCCGTATACCATTCCAAGTCAGCATTTGGGAGTGGCTGATCTTTTAAATCTGGGCAGCCGGAGTAGTGGGCATCTATGATTTCCAGACAGTCATGTTCCTGCTTTTCTGTCTCTGGTAGCAGGGTAGCTGGATTAAGGAAGGGACAGGTTTGCAGGGTGACTTCAGGGTTCTCTAACAGTTTTGCCTGGTACCGAGCAACCCGAGCCTGTGTGAGCCAGAGACCACCCTTAGTGTCCAGCAGGGCTTGGACCATATGGGGAATATACACTTGCACAGTTCCTCCCCATGTCAGTTTTTCAGCTTCCCCAAGCACTAGGGCAGTGGCTGCGACCGCCCTCAAGCATGCTGGCCACCCCTTTGAAACTTGATCCAGTTGTTTAGAGAACTATGCCACGGGACGTTTCCAGGTGCCTAATAACTGAGTAAGCACTCCCAGGGCTATCCCTTTCCTTTCATGCACATACAGTTGGAACGAATTAGAGAGATCCGGCAGACCCAGGGCTGGGGCTTCCATCAGCTTCCTTTTCAAGATTTTAAATGTCCTGTCCGCTTCTGGGACCAGTGAAAGGGGTCATGATCCGCTCCCTTAACACATTCATACAGAGGTTTAGCCCACAGTCCAAACTCTGGGATCCATATTCTGCAAAAGCCTGCCATGCCCCAAAATGCCCTGAGCCGTTTGCGGTTGCTAGGGATAGGAACTTGGCAGATAGCCTCCTTTCTGTCATTTGATTGCTGCCTCTCCCCCTGTCTTATGTGAAATCCCAGATACTGTACTTCTGAGAGAGCAATTTGAGCCTTGCTTCGAGCTAGGCTCTATCCTTGGAGTCCAACAAAGTTCAGGAGACTCACAGTGGCTTTGAGACAAGGGATTAGACCCATGGCAGCAATTAGCAAGTCATCTACATATTGCAGGAGCAGGGCTCTGTCTGAATTATTGAACTCCTCCAAGTCTCTGGCCAGAGCCTGGCCGAACAGAGTGGGGGAATTTTTAAATTCCTGGGCCAATACTGTCCAGCAAAGCTGCTTTTTAACCCTTCTGTTGTCCTCCTTATGCCTTGCAGTATTTTGCAGATCTCATAGTTGCTTGGGCACATTCAGGCCCCCCTTTTCTTGGTTGTCAGCCAAGTCTTAGCTGTGAACAATGTCCTTGGATGGGGCCAGCATCTTATCTTTGGACTGAGCTTGCTAGCTATATTTTCCAGTTAACTCGTTCTGTTCTTTTTCCTTCTCCCTTTCTTGACTTTTAACCTCCAAAGGAACCTTCCACTCTTCACTCATACACCTTTTCCCAACAATGAACACATACACATTGCCTTTATACACCCTTCTAGTAACATAACTTCTATACAGAGCTTTGGAGCAACAAACCAGGACAAGCACACCCACTTCTGAAGATTCTACTCGGTACAACCTCTGGTGTCCAATAGCTTTCCGTTTTAAAACCTTATATGCCTTCTCTGTGCCTCCTCCTTAGCCTTGGCTATAACCTAATTTCGCTCCACCTCAGACAACAAGGTTCTCATCAGTATATTGCAATCATCCCAGTCAGGCTTATGGCTTGCTAGACACCCTTCAAAGATTGAAATAAACCGATTTGGATTCGTTGAGAATTCCCCTGCTTCTGCCTTAAAGGCAGCTAGGTGCACTGGGTTAAAAGGCACATGAGAATACACTGGCACAATCTGGGCTGCACGATCCTGTGTTCCTGGACGGGCTACCACATTCTCAGTAATCAACGGATACAATCCCACCGAGGGGGCACTCTCTAGAGCCTGTGGGGGTGCTGGAGCCGAAGGGGACACCGATTCTGCCATTACAACTGTAGGAGGGTGCTGGGGATTAGCAGCATGTACTACCGAGTCTGTCGGAGTCAGATGGCACTTGTGCAAAATATCAGGCCTATTTCTTAACAGCATAACCGTATACGCATAGAGATGTTCATTCCATTTACCTGTTCGCCGGGAACATTGCTGGGGTGGTGTCAGGGCTGGTCTGCAGAGGCATTCTGGCTGTTAGGTGCATTCTGTCTTGGCTTCACTGGAGAAGAGTGTCTTTCCCGTCTCTAGGATGAGGGTCTGTGATCAGAGGCCTTGGTGAAAGGGAAAGCAATCATGGGAGAAACGTACGCCTGCACTGCCAGCTCTCCGCCATTGTCTAGGCAGGTTTCCCTATTCCAGCGGAGGTGAGGGGGACCCAGAGGAGCACAAGGAAACGAGGGAGAATGTTCAAAACTGGCTCATTTTCTGTGTCTCACCTTCAACCTATTAAACAAAATCCCTGAAATCCCACCAGCCCCCAAGCTGGCCCCTGGGAGGGAAACACTCTGATTTCATTAGCAAATCAAGCCCCGCTTCATCGGCATTTCCGGGGTGACTTTAGCTCCGGCAGTGCCGCCGTACTGAATCACACAGCAACGCAACGGTGGGTGTTCGAAGTACTCGGTGTTGGCGTCATTCCGCCTCCCCTTGCCTTGACGAGAGCACTTGCCTATGGCTTCAGCGGGGACAGGCTAGGCCATGGCTGAGTCCTTCTGAAGCTCCCCCGCAGCATCCAGAGCTTGGCCTGGTGCTCCCTTCCATGTGGGAAGCAGCTCAGAGCTATGCTGAGAGTTGGAGCTGCAGTGCCGTGGAGGCCAGCACGTGGCGTGACCAGAGCCCTCCTTCACCATGGGGAGACCACTAGAGTGAGGGGCTGGGAGCATTTCGTTCCCTTTTCCCAGCAGCATGGCCCAGGGCGGTTGCTTTTCAGTTAGTTTGCTCAGTTAGCTCTAACCCCCTGGGTAGGTTTGCCCCAATAAAACCAGTCTCGGTTGATTGCACGAGCGCTCGGCCATGTCTGACTTCCCTGCTCTCTGTATGTGGCAGGCACGTGGAAGACAAATCGACGGTGTTTGGCACAGCGCTCAACTACACGTCCCTGAGGATCCTGGGGGTTGGGCCGGATGACCCGGACCTCGTGAGGGCTCGGATCAACCTCCACAGCAAAGGTCAGCATGTGGCTGGAGCTCTCCGGCATCCTGTCCTCCCCCCAGCACCATGGGGCTGGGACTGTTGAGAAGGGCTTGCCCAGCTCCAAAGGGGTGAGTGGTAGGCGAGGGGACATGCGGCCAGAGTGGCATGAGCCTTTGCAATGGCTTGTCCTTGGCTGTATGGCAGCATGTGCAGTTCGCACGTTAGTTTCTGCCCTGCCGCCCTTAGCTTCTCCCAGCGTGGCCTGGCTGTCGCAGCACGTGTGGCATGTCACAGCCCATGCTGCATCCTGCTGTGCCAGCACCCTGCCGCGCTTACCTTCTGGGGTGACGGTGAAACCTCAGCTCCTTCACTGGTTGCAAACGCTTCCCAGGTGTCGTTTCTGAATGGCTGTGTCTGTCGGTGTGTAGTGCCCGTTGTGTGCCCGCCGCACCGGCTTGCCGCTCTCCAGGGTCCCTGGCCTGCCACACACCCAGACCAGACCAGGATTCAGGAGCCTCTGTTCATGCCCTGTCACATGGCAGGGTCCGTGTCCCTGGCCCCCGTGGCTGCCATCAGAGCCCAGATCTGTGTCTGTCTCTCCAGGGGGTGCTGTGGGAATCCCGTCCTGGGGGAAGTTTTGGCTGGCCGTCTTGAACGTTTACAGCTGGGAGGGAATGAACACGCTGTTCCCTGAGCTGTGGTAGGTGCTATTCTGTATCTGCAGAGTGTATTGATTTTCAGTCCCAAGCCACAGCCCTGTCCCCTCGCAGCAGCACCCAGCAGAGAGCCTGACGCCGAACACCAGGAACCTGAGAGTAATCCCCAGCCTGCACCAGTCCCCCATTCTCCCGCTCAACCTGGGCCAGGAGGCTTCGGGCACGGAAACCAGGCACCATTCCTGGCACTGGGCGTGGGCTGATGCGGGAGGGATGTTCTGTTGATGACCTTCCCTCCCTCTCCAAGCTCGGCCCACCTGCTCGACCTCCAGCCTTCCTGCCCTCTCTGCCAGCCTCCAGACCCACACGTTGCGCTCTCCCCAAGTCCCTCCCTCCTGGGGCTGAACCTGTGCTGGGTCCTGACACAGTTCCTCCCCATTTGGCATGCCACAGCTGTCCTTGTCCTGGAGCTGGGCGTGCCGCAGACTCCCCCAGCCCTCAGGGACAGCTGGTGCCTGAGCTGGCCGTGGGGCCAGGAGCAGGGGGCAGTGTGAAGCGAGGGAGTTCAGGCAGCTGGCTGATTACAGGGAAACTAGTGGCAGCATTGCTCACTGGCATGTTCCCCACTGGAGAGGCTGTTTATTCCCTGCGCCTCCCTCCGCACCCCGTTAACACGAACCACAGGGAATCAGATGCAGTCTGTTCGCAGAGGCCCTGTCCAGGATAACAGCCTCGCTGGGTTGCTGGGAGAGCCCAGAACGCTGTCCTCGGGCTGGAGGAGACAGTCTCCTGGCTCCAAACGAGGGCTCCAGCTTCTCTTCCAGGTCCCCCACACCCCAGGAGCATGGAGCAGCGATCGCCTGGGGTCGGTGCGTTGTCCTGTAGGGCTGCTCTAACGCTGAGGCAGCGGCTATCCTGGGCCCCGGGTGTCTCCTGGGCACATTACCCCTCTGACTGCCCACACCCCTGTCCTTAACTGTGCCGTGTCCCTGCGGCTCCCCACTCCCCATCCCGCACGCTGCCGACAGCGTCCCTCTGTTGTGTGACAGACTGCTCCCGGCGTGGATGCCAGCCCACCCCTCCACGCTGTGGTGTCACTGCCGCCAGGTGTACCTGCCGATGAGCTACTGCTATGCCACGCGCCTGACTGCCGAGGAGGATGAGCTTGTCCAGAGCCTCAGACAGGTAAATGAACTCCCTGAGCACCCTCCCCACTCCTCACCCTGTGTAACGGTGGCCTGGAGACCTTTCCCACCATGGCCCAGCTGTGGCTAGTCGCATGGACCCAAATCTCCTCATTGGGTGCAAATCCCAGGGGCTGCAGCCTCTGGCAGTGCTTTGGTGGAGATCCCTGTGGGCTCCTTGTGATGTGATCCCCACATCAGCCCCTTGTTCCCCTGTCCCATCAGAGCTTCTGGGTCTTCCCCTTGCCTGGGCACTAACTGCGACGGCCCTGAGCCATGTCTCAGCAGCCCCGTGTCTGACACCTCTGTCCCTCATCTCTGTTACCAAAGAGGAGCACAGGGGTGGGAATCTCCCCTCATTCTCTGTGGTGAATCATAGAATATGAAGGGACCTCAGGAGGTCATCTAGTCCACCCCTGCTCAAAGCAGGACCAATCCCCTGACAGATTTTTACCCCAGATCCCTAAATGACCCCCTCAAGGATTGAACTCACAACCCTGGGTTTAGGAGGCCAGTGCTCAAACCACTGAGCTATCCCTCCCCCCTGAAGACTTTAGCAACCCTGCTGCTCAGTGTCTCGTCCTCTCTGGTTGTTCCGCTCACCCTCTGCTGATCTAGCAGGGCCAGCGACTCTCACCAGCTTTCTGGTTCTCCGGGACTTACAGAAGTTCCTATTTGCTGCTGGCCATTCTGGTTCCCTCTGAGCCTCCTTACGCCTTCCCTGTCACAGAGGATGCTTCTGTACGTTGACGTAGTGTGGGCTGCATTTCTGCTCCTTCAGGGGGATGTTACTTGAGTGAGCCACGTGGTCCTTCCATGCTTTCCCTTTCGCTTAGGGCTGAGGTACGACTGGCCCATGCTGAGGTACGACTGGCCCGGGCTGGGTTGGGCCCCTCGATGTCGGTATGTGGCCACTGGCATGTTACCTCTGTGCAGCATCCCAGCTCTCGTTAGCAGATGGAAAGGCTCTGCCTTCATAGCCGCAGTAGTAACCTTCCAAACAGGAGCTGCATGGAACCGATGCCCTGCTGTCTGCGTGACGACCCAGAGCTCGATTCATCACATCAAGGGACCGGTAGATCATCTAGTCAGGCTCCTGTGTAATGCAGGCCAGAGAATGTCACCCAGTTACTCTGGACTGAGCCCAGCGACGTGTCTGGCTGCAGTACAGTGTGCCCTCCAGAAAGGCAGCCGGTCGGGAGCTGAAGACATCGAGAGATGGAGAGTCTGCTAGTTCCCTTGGCAGCACATTCCGGTGGTTGATCACCCTCATTGTTCACTGTTCGGGCCTTATAGCTTCAGCCACTGGTTCTTGTTCTGCCTTTCTCCGCCCTTCGGTACCTGGTATCTTCTCCCTGTGAAGGTTCTTCTATCAGTCACCTGCCAGTCTTATTTCTGATACTCAGTGGTGAGGACAGTCACGGGGGGCCCGGGAGTGCCCGCCTTAAACAGCCCGTGTAGGCGCTGCATTAATGCTCTTCCAGTGCTGGTAAGCTTGGCTGATGGGAGGGGTGGAGGGAGCCCTATGGGGCAGAAATTGGGGTGGGCTTTGGGGAAGGAAGGAGAGAGCTGGGAGGGCAAGGTAGGAAGGAAAGCCAAGGGCAGAGTGTCTGGGGTCGTGCAGGGAGCAGGCTTTCCCTGTGAATGCCATGGCAAGGTACTTGCCACACACTTGTTCACAATGCCTAAGGCCTGCACTTTCCAAAGGGAGGAGTGATTTTTGGGAGGCCCCGTCGGCCCCCTGGGAGGGGTCTGATTTGAGAGCGCTGAGCCCTGCCCTTTGCGAATCAGACTTGGTGTCTCAGGCTGGGCACCTGACACCCCTAGGCCTGAAGGGGAGTTACGCCTTAGGGGCTGTCTTCTCCCTGCCCACTGGGCTCCGGGAGCCCTGCTGTGAACTGGAGCGGGGTGGAGTCCTGCACACAGGCCTCCAGCCAGAATTAAGCCCTCCCTATTGCATGAGCATGCTCCAGCATGGTCCCCCCATTCTGGCCTGTGTGGGCCCTGGAGCCCCCCCCCACCTTCGGGCTGTGTGCCCCTCCCAGGCCGCATGGGGCCCCGGTGCCCCCCTCAGGTGCTCTGGCACTATCTGAAGGTGCTTTCTCCTCTTGTTAACTCTCCTTAGCAAAGGGTGCTGGGAGCAGCTCCCACATGGGCCCTGTCCCGGTGGCTGGTGTGGAGCCACAGAGCAGGCCAGGCAGTGCTGCCCTCCGTCCCTGGTGCTGCCCTGCGTGCTCCGTGCTGTACTCCCCCTGGCTGCCAACGCCACCAGCCTGACACTTGCAGCTGTCTCATGGGTCTGCTCCCATGGCGCGCTAGTGAGCGAATGGCTAATCTCCCGCCTGCTCCCTGCCAGGAGCTGTACGTCCAGGACTACTCCAGCATTGACTGGCCGACCCAGAGGAATAACGTGGCTGCCTGCGATCTCTACACCCCGCACAGCTGGCTGCTCACACTCGCCAGTGGTGAGTAGGCCACTGGCTGGGCCTGGCCAGGGCAGGGCGGGGGATAGTTGATGTGCAGGTTGTTTTCTGACCCCACTGCCGTGAGTCGCTGGCGGAGTTGAGAGCTGCCCCATAGCCTCACATCCAACGCCAGTGCAGCCCCCAAGCTTCCTGTCAGCCTTGCCCTGCCCGTGGGATCTCAGAGTGGCCAGGGACCAGAAGCTGGCAAGACTGTACATTACTAACCCGGGAGGGAATGCTTGTGCCTGACAAAGCAGTGCCCACCTGGCCTCAGCATGGTGCCACAGTTACTGCCCTGCCCAGTGGGCACGAGGGCGATCTGTGTGCGGCATTGGCTCGCTCACTTCGGCCACGAGCCAGCAGCAGCCACCTGGGTCCAGCACGTAGGAAAGGCGCTGGGCTCTGTGCTGATTGCCGCTGGAGGAGGCTGAACCCAGGCCCATCCTGACTGTCTGGTGCCATTGGTGCCGAATCAGGGCTCATAGAACAACTCCAAACACTCTGTCTCTGAGGTGTCTGCGGAGGCTGAGTCCAGCGTGGGCTGTGTGCTGGGGCACTGAGTGAATCTTAATACCTCGGGTTCTGTCCCCCACTCAGCAGCTTCCCACCTTCCCTCTGGTCCTGTCTCGGGCTGAGCAGAGGTGAAACAACCAGGGTTCAGTCCAGGTGTGGAGCGTTCTGGGGCTGTGTCCCTGGGGCTCTCGCCCTGCTCCCCCCAGAGCCCTGGCCAGCTGGGGAAGGGATGGGGGAGCTCTCTGGGGCTCGGGGCCAGGCCCTGCTCGCACAGGAGTTGGAACCAGGCAGCTGGTAAGAGTTTCCTTATTGTGTCTCTCTTGTTCCCGTCTCAGCCATCCTGAACGTGTACGAAGCCCACCACAGCGCCCGGCTGAGGCAGCGAGCCATCGCGGAGCTGTACGACCACATCAAGGCTGAAGACAGCTTCACCAAGGCCATCAGCATTGGCCCGGTAGGCTGCTCGTTACCGTTCCCAACGAATCAACGGAGCTGGCTCCAATTCCTGCCCAGGTGCGGGAGAGTCCGGCCTGGGACTCCCCAGCTCTGCACAGATGCCCTGCTGCTGGCACGTAACCATAGCAACCAGCAATCCAGGCAGGCTCAGGGCCTGCTGTGCTGGGCGCTGCACACAGGAGAGTTCATGGCGGATGACAAGGGCATGAGCAGGCTGGCAGGAGAGGAGAGCGTGAGCAACCGCTTGGACATTGTGCAGTGGCAGTGGAGGCTGGGCGTGCCAGATGCCCCGCTCTGCAGAGTCTTTGCTGGGGACAGCTGGGGGGTGTGGAGTCAGCTGGTGGAAGGCCGTGGCTGGAGAGTGATCTCCTGCCCTGTGATGGGGAACGGACATGGGGATGCCAAGGGGTCCGTTCTGTGACCAGAGCCCCATGTAGACGTGCTCGCTCGTCTGCAGACAGCCCCCAGCCTGGGGTTTGCTCTGGGGCTGGTCACGAGGTCAGGTCATGCGGTGCAGGCCCAAGCCGAACACCACTGCGCTCTGCAGGGGAGTGACGCCTTCTCTCTCGGCAGATTTCCAAGACCATTAACATGCTGGTTGGCTGGTACGTGGATGGGGATGTTGGGGTCCACTAGGCATAGCTACCAGGTAACTCGGGAGAGTGGAAGGCCAAAAGTGCCGATGAAGCTCTTTTGCTCTGGGCCTATGTGACGTTATTGACATAAACTGGGACCGTATAGATCATTGTTGCAACCAAGGTCCTGTAGTGGCATGCAAATCTTGTATAAAGGGGGTCAAATGGGGTGTCTAGGACAAGGTTATGGTTTACTGGTTATGATTATGCTGTCTATATGTGTGTATCAGTTTTGTAGTCGAAGTTATGAATATTGGCTCTATACTGTCTGTATGGCAAACTTATGCTATGCTTCTGGGTGACATCCCAGACAAGCTGAGATTAGCTCTGCCTAGCCTGCTTGATGGCCCATTAAGGACCATCAGTTATACAATGGACCCATTGAGAGAAGGCAGATATGCCTTGTAACTCAGCAAAGTATGCAGGGACTGGCCCATGTGACTCCAGACTCCATTTTGCTGTAATTTTCCACAGTAAGAACAAAGAGGTGTTCTTACACCTGGAAAAGACTATATAAGGCTGATGCCTCATCTCCATCTTGTCTTCAATCCTGCTTCGTACCTCTGGAGGAACTTTGCTACAAGCTGAAGCTTTGAACAAAGGACTGAGGACCCATCCCAGCGGGGCATGTATTCCAGAGACTTGATTTGAACCTGCAGTTTATTCCATCGCTGCTGCAAGCCTGAACCAAGAACTTTGCCATTACTGTATGTCATTGATTCCATTTAACCAATTCTAACTCTCATCTCTATCTTTTTCCTTTTATGAATAAACCTTTAGATTTTAGATTCTAAAGGATTGGCAACAGCGTGATTTGTGGGTAAGATCCGATTTGTATATTGACCTGGGTCTGGGGCTCGGTCCTTTGGGATCAGGAGAACCTTTTTCTTTTACTGGGGTACTGGTTTTCATAACCATTTGTCCCCATAACGAGTGGCACTGGTGGTAATACTGGGAAACTGGAGTGTCTAAGGAGATTGTTTGTGAGACTTGCGGTTAGCCAGGGGGTGAGACCGAAGTCCTCCTAGTCTGGCTGGTTTGGTTTGCCTTAGAGGTGGAAAAAACCCCAGCCTTGGGCTGTAACTGCCCTATTTGAGCAATTTGTCCTGAGTTGGCACTCTCAGTTGGGTTCCGCCAGAACCGCATTGTCACAGCCTATCTGAATCCCCAAACCCCATCTTGTGAACTCTCACCTACTTCTCTGCTAACTGTTTACATGCTCTGAAGTAGGCTGAAGCAGAAATGTAATGTCAGCTTTTTAGAAGATGGCTGCAGTTTCACTCACACTAGCAGAAATAATAGAGATAAGAAGCGGGGTAGTTAGTTTGCAGGCGTCTAATCCAAGGTCGCAAAGACTGAGAAAGTTTTCTCACAAGCTTATGTAGAGTTTATTCTAACAGTTGTCCGGAAGGGAGGGGTAAGGAGGAACAGCCAGACAAAGAGATGTATGCAAACAGTTTGGAGTATAAAAGGTAAAATTTGTTTGTATTTGTTGCACTGGATTTGAGACATTCCGGTCTCCTAGTGCCATTTCAGCGCTCTGAAATAAACTTGGCTTGCTTTCTCCCCTCGGTGTCTTTATTGGTGCCAAGCACACCGGGTGACGGACCATTGTTGTCCCCTCGAGCCCTTTAGGGCGGGCAACAGGGAGAGCTCTCCAGCCTTCCAGGAGCATGTCTCCAGGATCCCTGATTACCTCTGGTAAGGCCAGGCCCATGAACCTCCCTAGCCCTGGAGACAGCGCAGGGCTCAGCTAGAGAGAGCCACTCTGCCCCGCGTGGGAGTCCCCAGGCCCTAGCAGGGAACCTGCTGCCCAGACCTGCCATGGGGGACCCCGCTCTGCCCCCAGGGCCACCACGCTGCGTAGGCCCCACGAGCAGGGAGTTCTGTGCAGGGGACATGCGAACGGGGGGGTCTTGCACTGATCAGCAGCCAGCTCCAGACACTGGCTCCTTATTAGTGAGTCCCACTCGCTCCAGTTCTCCCAGTCAGGCTGGGAAGGGGCAGGCCAGGGCCCCCGGGGAACCTGCTGCAAGGCTGCCCCTGAAGCTCAGTACTCCGTGCCCCAGGAGCAGTGTTAGACGCCTGGGGGCTGTGGGAGGTTGGGGACAGCACCACGCTCCCCAGGCTGCTGCAGTGATGTGCTCTCTCTCCACGCAGGCTGCGACTCGACGGCATGAAGATGCAGGTAAGGCGCTATGGCCCTGGCAGTGACCGCAGGGACCCTGGGCACCCTCTCGCTGCTGCTGAGGCAGCTCGCAGGGCTGGGCAGGGACCCCTTACCCGGGGACTGAGCGCGTACTGGAAAGGGGGTCTCGCCAGGCTGCTCTGCCTCGGGGGATCTGCCACCCCTGCAATGTCTCCCTTTGCTGCCGGGCTGTTAATAGTCATAGGACCAGCCCTGGCCCAGCTGTGCGGCTCACAGCAGCAGCTTCTCCCGTCCCTGCTCCTCCTCCTGGCAGAGGGTAGAAGGGGTTGGTATCAGGAGCAGTGTGTGTCCGTGCTCTCGGGCAGCTGCTTCCCCTGCACCTCTGGGGGGTGCTCTGCACCCGCCATCCCGTGCCCAGCCCCTTCGCTCCGGCCTTCCGCCCCTGCCACACACGCATTGCCCCTGGGGTGGAACCTAGGGGAGGAGTCCCGTCCTGTCCTGTCTCTGCTGTGCGGTTCTGGCCCTACGTTAGCGGACAGCCCCTCTGCTACCTGCGCTGGGGGCTAGAACCGAGCACTAACGGCTGCTTGGCCCCTGCTGAGTGTCCAGCAAGGAAAGGGGCTGCGTGCTGCTCCCCCATGCCCTGGCCACGCAGGCCTGCTTCTCTGTCCCACTTCCTGCAGCTCAGTGTCTTCAGCTGCTAATGAAGAAGTGCGCTGTAGGGGCCGCGGGCTAGCCCTTCTGAAGGCCTGATTGAAATGAATGCTTGAAACGATTCCTCCCAGACCCCAGTGGATGTTTGTCCATCTCTCAGCATTGCCACACAAATCTCCACATTGTACCTCTTTACTCAAGAGAGGCTAAGAACTGGGATAGCTGGGGGGCTGCAGGTCAGGAGTGAGGGGCATGGACAGGGCTGTGTGGGGAGCCCAGGGCTGGGACAACATAGGGTTACCATATGTCCGTTTTTTCCCAGACATGTCCGGCTTTTTGGTACTCAAACCCCTGTCCGGGGGGAATTGCCAAAAAGCCAAACATGTCCAGGAAAATACCGGCCGGGCACTTCCTCGCCTGCGGCTGCTCTGCTCCTTCCCTGACTCTTCGGCTCTGTTTAAGAGCCGAGCTGCCCGAGCACTACCAGCTTCGGGCAGCCCCCTTGCCTCCAGACCCCAGCCGCCGGCCGGGCACTTCCCCTCCCGGGCTCCAGCTGCTCTGCTCCGGTGGCGCAGGGTCTGGAGACAAGGGGGCTGCCCGAAGCCAGTAGCGCTCGGGCAGCTCGGCTCTTAAACAGAGCCGAAGAGTCAGGGGAGGAGCAGAGCAGCTGGAGCCCAGGAGGGGAAGTGCCCGGCCGGGGGCGCAGGGTCCGGAGGCAAGGGGGCTGCCTGAAGCCCGAGCGCTACCGGCTTCACGGTTTGCCGGGCAGCCTCCAGACCCTGTGCCCCCGGCTGGGCGCTTCCCCTCCCGGGCTCCAACTGCGCTGGGGAAGCACCAGCCGGGGGCGCAGGGTCTGGATGCTGCCCAGCAAACCATGAAGCCGGTAGCGCTTGGGCAGCCCTTTTCGCGTGGCTGGGAGGGAGGAGGGAGAGTTAGGGTGGGGACTTTGGGGAAGGAGCGGGGAAGGGGCAGAGTTGGGGCGGGGAAGGAGTGGAGTTGGGGTGGAGACGGGGTGGGGAAAGGGGCAGGGCCAGGGCCCCGTGGAGTGTCCTCTTTTTTTATTTTTTAAATATGGTAACCCTAGGACAACAGGGGGGCTGCAGGTCAGGAGTGAGGAGCATGGACAGGGCTGCGTGGGGAGCCCAGGGCTGGGACAACAGGGGGGCTGCAGGTCAGGATTGAAGGGCACCAGCATCCAGGCTGGAAACAGTCGGAGGGCCAGGCAGGCTGCGGGGCAGGGAGCCCACCAGGACTGTGGAAGCAGGCGCTGGAGGTTAAAACAAGCCCACTGACGACTTCCATTTAGTTTTGCTGTGAGCGCTGCTGTTTGCTAGACAGAGGCAGCAGCCGCCCTGCATAATGCCAGATAAGCTCATCTGGGCTGAACAATGAGGCGCCCGTGCATCTGGAAGGGCAGGTGCGATTTGCCTGCACAGCCCTCCCCAAGCAGGGAAACCTCTACCCTCCCCAGGGCTGGTTCAGCTTTTAAAAGCTCGATGCATTTCTTGGCCCTCCAGCTGCTGCCCAGTTCTCCTCTCTCTCACCGGCCCCTCCCCCATCTAAAATAAATATTTAAAGACATCACAAGGAAAGAACGTTTCCTGCCTCCATCAATAAAGCAGACTCCGCCCCCCCCAGCTTTCCAACACTGACAGCACCCACCCACCCCACCCTGCCCTGGTTGCTTCCTCACGTCTCGCTGCTTTCGTGCCTGCTGTTCCCATCTAGTAATGCAGGGGAAGCCACCTGGGAACCCCCGGGCCAGGCCCCTGCAATCCCATCCCACCCCAGCTGGCTCTCAGGTGGGGCTGCCCCCAAAAGCGACATCCTCGGGGCATGTTCCGGAACTGGGAGTGACACTAACTGACCCCACTCGGGGCTAATGGAGTTTTCCACCCAAAGGTGGGTGGGGTGCGTGGACAGGGAGGCAGGGATTTGCAGCCCTCCTCTCTGCCAGATGGGGAGTGGGATCACAGACCCGCCTGTGCTCTGGGTACAGCCGGCGAGCCTTGAACTCAACGGGCCTGATCCTGATCCCACGTACACTGAGTTTACCCCCATGTAAACTCACTTCAGTGGGGCTACTCCTCGTTTACACCAGCTGGAGATCAGAATCAGGCCCAGTGCACCTATTGTGGGGTTGAGAAGGAAAGAAAAACAAAGAGAGAGAGAGAGAGAGAAAACCCCATGCAATCAGATTAGTAGGAAAGAAAACGTCAAATATACAGAATCTAGCCCCAGAGTAAAGACTGGCCCCCACTTTTGAAAGGAAAGAACCAACCAGTGCATTCAGATTTGGACTCTCTGCACTTTCTCCCTGCCTGGGTGGATGCACCCACCAGCTGGGCACAGGCAGCTCTGCTCCAAGTACAGATGAGCTCTGGGATGATGATAAGGAAGGAGCTGGCGCCCAGCTGTTGGGGTGGAGCTGGGCGTCTCTCTTGGAGTGGTCCAGTGGCTACCACTCCTGGATGCTGCTACAGGCACTGGAGCCTGCATCTCGCCAAGCAGCAAAGCAAAGTGGGCCCTCCCAAGGGGTGAGAGCGAGCCAGCACGTGGGAGTCAGACAGGACACACAGACAAAGAGGGAGCCTGCAGCTGCACACACCCAGTGACGGGGAGCCACTCTGCATGGGGGGGGGGGGTGTTCATCCGGTTCTGGGGCTGGAGAAACCCAGCCCTGGGGAACCTAGGTCCTGCAGGATAGCTCCATTGGGAAGGGACTTGCAGAAGGGAGAAGTAGAGCTCCATATAAAAACACAAATGACACAAACAGTACACTGATAGAATTACAGAATCCCCTTCCCCAGAAGAGTAACCCGAATAAATGAGCATACCCCAAAGTAATGAGCAAATCTTGTAACAAGACCCAATCCACCCAGTCCTAATTGCAATCCATTCATAGTCAGCCATGTCAAGCAATGATCCCCAGCCCTACATCTCCAGGGGACTGTGTATGGACATGCACTGCTGTCCTCTGTTGCACAAAGCACATCAGACCAGATTAAGTATCTATTAGATTTTATTGTTTTCCTCTGAATAGCGGAGGAGCTGCTCCTTTCCCTCCTCAAGGGCTGCATTTCCGGAGCTCAGGGTCATGGGCCCCATTTCCAACTGCCACAGGTAAGTGGGTGGCTAACGAGTGTGATGCCGCCTGCGTATCCATCCATGGAGCATTATGAATGGATCTGCAGAGCAGTGGGTTCGAGAGGAACTTGAATAATGGCAGGAAAATGCCAAACAGTCTAAAACCAATAAAACTGATAAACCCTGGGATGAAATGTAGCAAAAGCCATTCCTATCCGCTCCGGGTTTCTGTCGGGATATTCAGAGGACCAGAAAATGTAAGTGGGTGATTTAAATTGTCTGCAGTTAATTTAACTTCATAGTTAATCCATGGACCACAAATCTTCAATTACTGGAAGAAACTCTTCCACTCAAGGGAGAAAAGTGAATGACGCGGGTGGACCTGAGACTGGATTGATTATAGCCTGATCAGGCGTATGTGTGACTTGGGTTTGAGGGCAACAGTCCTGAGGTTCGTTCTCATCATAAAAAATACCAGGCAGTTCGGCAAGATGATCTGTCCCCTGCGCAGGTCTAGAGTCGCCAAGGGTGCTGCAGAGCCGAGCAGAGCTGGATGCAGCAGCAGAGCTAAGCGGAGAGGGGCAGAGCAGAGGGCAGTTGCACATCAGGACTGAGAGTTGTGTGTTCAAGCCCATCACCCTCCAGGTGCATTGTTTGGACTGGATTAGCAGGGGCATGGCAGGCCACGGAGGATGGGTGATGCCTTGACACAGAGCTGTGTTGATGATGCCCGCTGGATGCTAGGGAGATGGTGGAATTTGTGGGCCCCTTCTGTTAGTGGGCATGCTGGCAGGGTGGGATTCAGTAGTATGGAAAATGGAAGAAGTATAAGGACCATACCACCAATCAAACCATATCATCTCCCCTTGGCCCCTTAAACCCCACCCCTTGACCCCTTAAGCCCCGACCACCTGTCACCTGAAGTCCCACCCAAGGCGGACACATGACCGGAAGCAAAGTGTGTCATGTGACCCCTCTAAGAACTCCTCCCACTTCCCTCTACCAATCAGGAGGGGTTTCAGCCACATAGGACTGCCCCGAGAGCAGATTTGACCAATCGGGGGTGTCCTGGGGCGGGGTGACCCGTCCGGAAGTGGATAATGTGACCTCTCTAAGAACTCATCCCACCGCCCTCTACCAATCGTGATGGGTTTCGGTCTCATAGGACCGCCCCGAGAGCAGATTTGACCAATCGGGGGTGTTGCAGGGCGGGGTGACCCACCCAGAAGAGGGTTGTGTGACCCCTTTAAAAACTCCTCCCAGCGCCCTCTGCCAATCAGAGTGCAGCACCATCACCCCATAAGCCCCAGCGCCCCGACAGAAGAGGCCATCTTTTACCAAGAACGCGTGCTTTAGAAATCGTGGAAACATGGACTCCTTCACCACCCCCGTGAGAAATTTGGACTTTGTTTTAGCCCCGAGGGCCTTTGACCATCCGTGAAGAAAGCGCTACATCAGCGACAGTTCTGAGGAGGAGGAGGGAGCGACCGAGGGGAGCCCTTTGGCCCAGCCTTTGATGGATACGCCGGAACCCGAAACCCAACTGCTTGTGAGACACCCCGATGAGCGTGGTGACCTCTTGTCGTCCACCCCCATGGAGGAGGAAGGCGAACACAGCTCGGGGGAGTCACCGGAGGACAAGGTGAATGGAAAAGACGTCACTCAGGTAAATGAATGATTAAGAAGTGATGGTTGATGATGGGGTGTAATGGGGTTAGGAACCAGCAGGTTGTGTAAATCTAAAAACAAGCAGTGGGGTGCTTACTTTCTTTTCTGAAAATCTCTCAACAGCTCGACGATGCCTTTCTATAGGCCTTTGAGAACTTACACATCGGTAGCCCCGTGGGAGTAAATAGACATAAGCAAAAACAGCTGATGCATGATATGAGACACAGATATCAAGACGAAAATCTGGAAAAGGACAAAATGGAAGAATGAACCAGCTCAGACTTCCTTATGGAGCCAATTTTTACAGGCGGCTGTAAAAGGTCGTGTTAAACCAGGCGATTAATAAAACGTATTTATTGAAATGTGTCAATATGAATGTGTCCCCTTTCATATTTGTGTTAGTAAAAGACGGTGCCAGTAAAAGTCATGTCTAGGCAGCTCTGTTAAAGAAAATATATTACACCCCCAGGGAAGTTGGGAGCTTGAGCGCTATTTCTGAGATGGCCGCTGCTAAATCGTCAGAGGCCGAACATAGTGTCGCCCTCCTTTGCTGCGGGGACGATTTGCTAAGTAATTTTAAAAGGACCAGGTTTCTCTTTACACAGCTAGACATGATTTCGGTCAGCAACCCCAGCTGCTACAAAGGGGCCTGCCAATAGTTCATCTCTTTTTATGCCAGGCTGTTGTTCTTTTCAAAGTATAAACCACTAGCCAGTCTGGAGGGAAAACACCAGTTCTTAGTCTATAAGCTTCTGGTGTGGAAGCATTTAAATCCACCACCAGGTAGCCATAAGGTCTTTTGGTAGCATCCTCAAAAGCTTCTAGAAAGAATTCAGCTTTGCAGGGGTACATTTGCCGAGCGAGCGTAGCGATTTGTAATTTATCCCTGGGGTTTTTGCGTTTAGATTAATCGTGTGACTCTTTTCCCCCTAACAAAATACGTTTTGAACTATAAACAATGCTCAGGTTTCTGTGATGCACATACTTGGTAAAACCTTTCTCGATTTCACAAGCAGAGTTCATCAGATCGTCTATGATAATCATATTTACTTGATTGGTAGGAAACAAACGGTCATCGTCAAAAGCATCAGGCAGCCCCTCCACAAAATTGATAAAGGGATATTTACAGAGCAGTTCTTTATACAGAGGTTACCAACAACTGTAACACCACACAATATTCTCAAGCATAACAGATAGTGTTTGTTTGGCATTATCCAACACATTTTTTATAAAGTAACTTTTCCCGCAGTTGCTAGGCCCCGCGAGAATTGCAGAAAAGAGGTGTTTCCACCTCATATCCATTTCTAAAAGCCGTAGGGCAGGGTTTAAAACCCTTCTTCTAGGACCCTCTTGTTGTAAACGACTTTCAAGTGAGTTTAGGACCCTGCAGTGGTGAGCAGCAGCTGGGCGGGGGGGGGGTTGGGAATCCCAGTGGGGCCTGATTCTGGCAGTTAGGTGCCTAAACCATCAGTTAGGCACTTAAGCCCTTTGGTGAATCTGGCCCCAAGAGGTACCCTGAGTGATCAGTTCTAGGCACATCTTTTCCTTCAGTAACTGTCTAACGATGAAGTACGCATCGTAACCTTTGGAATTGTGAGCTAGGAACGTGTAGTCCTGGAACTCTTTGCCAATAAAGGTCTCAACAAACATAGAAAGACACTTGTTGCCCTTAAATTCCCAGGATTTTCCCGGCTTTAGGGACATAACAAAAATGTAATTGGGCGTGTGCAACCCAGTCTCCTGCGTGCATTCAAAATCATAAAAAAGATACTTTTCTGATGATTTGGGCTTTCTAAGGCTGTCCATAAAACACAGGTGACTGTCTACATCACCAGCGATCAAACCCTGACACTGCTTACACCGCCTCCCTTTACACCTGTGCCGCTTGTCCACATAAGACTGACACTTATCACACAAAGTTTTAGACAGGCATTCGACTTGTTTTTTCGATGCACAGTCCACGTGTCCGTCTAAACACTCTTTGGATCGACAATACAGTCTACAGCTAGGACACCTCAGCTGCACGCCCATGCTGTCCAAGCACGTTACACTCAAACAGAGGCAGCAACGATACCTGCAAGAGTGGTCGTGACTGTACACCATGTGGCAAAACTCACAATAATTTTTCACACCAAACAACTTTTTCACATCCAGAACCCCATAGTAATGCTCATCGTGCAACAGGATGAAAAAAGTCTTGGGGTACACTGGGCCTCCCGTTTTAAAAAAGCCCCATCCACTTTTCGCCGCATACAGCACCACCTGTATATTGACTCCTAAATGCTCTTCAAACGTTGCTACGTCACTGAGCAGAACCTTTTTTTGATCTGACCACCCCAGTTTCTCCTGCAACTTTCTCGCCCCCGCTAATAATTCCACGTCCGTAGGTTTACGGTCGGACATAACGGCGAAGAGCCCACCCGCAACACACAGATTGGTACCGGTGTAAATCAGGTCTACTAAGCATTGTCTCTTTTTATGGAGGATTTGACTACCGCAGATAGAATTTAAACCTCTACGAGCGCCCCCACCCCTGTTTTTTACAACTGTCACAATGAGGCGCAATGTCCCATCGAGATGCAGCTCTCTATTGCTCTGTAGCAGCTTTGAGGCCTGAGTTAAGAAATCCTCAGCAGACAGCTCATCACTAGTTCTTCTGACTGAAAACAAAGGGTTAGTTAAATTTCAGCTCTCTAAACGTAACTGAACATAATCATCATAATCACCATTAACGTCATCTAGAACTAACTGTATTCCCCTGTGTATGGCTTCAACAACCTGCTGAGCTGAATTCATTCACTCAGGATTGACAAAACAAAATTCCTCACACTACACCGACCCCCCAAATCTAGGTAATTCACGTTGCCAACTTCTCACTCTCTCCATATACACCTCTGCATTTTCAGGGTTACTTGGGGGTTCCTCTATGGGACCGTCAGCGGCATCTTCTACATCAGATGCTATTTGAGAGTCAGACTCCGAGGGGCCTCCGTGAGGGTCATCAGGAGGAGACGGGGACCTTCTAGAGAGCCCTCTGGGGAATTTTCTAAATCAGACTCTGTGTGAGAGTCGGGTTCCACCTCCCCATTTTCAGACAAGCCAGTTTGAGAGCCTCCAGTAGGGGGCATCTCTTTTTGCTTTTTTCCTCATTACCTCTTTAGCCTTTTTTAAAATTTTTACTGAGACCCTGGCCTGGAACTTTTTGGCCGCCATTTGTTTGTCCACCAAGAGCTGTCCCCCCTTTTGTTTACACCTGAGCTGATGTGTACCCTTGAGGGTGCCCTTTTTACCCAGGCCCCTTTCCATGGCTAGTCACACCTGCTCAGAGCCCCCTTTTGGAAAAATTGAAGTATTTTTCAAAAAGTCACCTGCCAGAGCTTTTGCATTTTTGACGTGGTTTATAGAATCATAGAATCATAGAATATCAGAGTTGGAAGGGACCTCAAGAGGTCATCTAGTCCAACCCCCTGCTCAAAGCAGGACCAATTCCCAGCTAAATCATCCCAGCCAGGGCTTTGTCAAGCCGGGCCTTAAAAACCTCCAAGGAAGGAGACTCCACCACCTCCCTAGGTAACGCATTCCAGTGTTTCACCACCCTCCTAGTGAAATAGTTTTTCCTGATATCCAACCTGGACCTCCCCCACTGCAACTTGAGACCATTGCTCCTTGTTCTGTCATCTGCCACCACTGAGAACAGCTCTCCTTTCTTTTAGACCCCTGAGGATATAGCAACCACCAGTATTCTGAACAAAGCCTCATATTTTCCCCAAATCTTCATCAGTTTTCTGAATGAAGCATCATACTTTTCCCAAATACTAGAATATGGGGGAGTTGTGACGAGCTTATGGTGTTTGGAGAATGGTCTGTCAGACCTTGGTTTTTTATTCACAACCCCTAGAGCGCGTGCTCCAGGTTTGTGAATGTGTGTATTTTTGCTCACGTTCACAACCCCTAGAGCGCGTGCTCCGGGTTTGTGAATGTGAGCGTTTTTGCTCAGTTTTCTCAGGGCTTGGTGTGGCGGTGGCCGCTGAGGAACTGGAGTTGTGTTTGCGTGGTTGGTCTTTACCAGAATCTTTTGTTTTGTCCTTGGGTTTGACGTATATGAGGTTTGGACTGCCCTGATGCTTCATCTGCACTCTCGTGCTCAGGACCACCACCTAGGTGGTCGCCTAGGGCGCTACAATTTGGGGGGCGGCGACCGCGGCGGTATTTCAGCGGCGGGACCTTCCGCCGCCTCTGTGGGGGGGCGGCATTTCGGGGCGGGACCTTCCGCCGCCTAGGATGGCAGAAAAGCTGGCGGCGCTCCTGCTTGTGCTGTTTTGTGTTAGCGTTGTTAAAGGTCTCAAAGCAGATTCCTGGTTCTTTGGCGGTTCTGGTGGAGGTGTCCCTGTAGCTTCGACTACAGCATTGTCAGGAAAGCTGCCCGTGCCTATGAGGGGGGAGAAAAGACATTTTACAAAACTGAACTTTACCATCTTTCTCACCCACACCTATGGATTTACTTAAAATACAAAACCTCATGAAACAAATAAGCAAAATATATTTACTGGGCTTCATCCATCCATCAGTCATTGATGCTGGTGAATTTTCCTTTTCAGCTGTCTCTTTCCTTTTTCTTCTGAGCTTGTTTACCCTCTCGTGTTTTGACCGTACTGTGAAGCAAACAACATTATAAAACACATGAAACTGTCTTGTAAACTTAAAAAAATAAAATATTCATTAGGGTGTTTTTCTATTTGAAAAGTCACAGCTTTAAAACAAAATCATCCATTTCAGGCTGTACAACAAACACAGATTTTGAGTTTATTTCTACTGCTTTAAAAAACAAACCCACAAACATTTTTTAAAAAGACATCTCATTTTGCAAAATAAAAACCAAACTGCTTTTAAAATCCATTGAAAATACTTTTCAATAAACCCACATGCATTTAAAAGGCACATGGTTGTTCTGTCCACCACCACCCCGCCCCCACCCCTGCCATGTGTGTTTGGGCCTTCAGGTTAAAGAACAAGCAAACATGTTAAGTTAGGATTACCCCCAAATCCCTATACAACCTGTGTAATACCTGAAGTTTTTTTTTTTTTTTTTTTTTTTTTTTAATTTAACAGTATTAAGCACATCTGTAGTTAAAATGGTTTTTACCTTGGCCTGGTGGTGAAATGCAGCTTAAAGTTCCTGGTTCCATGCTAAACAGATCACACTGCAATAAAGCCAGGCACCATTATTTACTAAGACGGCATGGCCAAAGAATGGCATTATAGAATATCTATTTTCAGAGTTAAAAAGAGGGCGCATACCTCCTCTTGCAGTCCAGCAGCAATTCAAGAGCGTTTCTGTTGAAAGAGACAGGCTCCAAGCTCCCTGAGGTTTTTACACCATCCTAACTCTTTGTTTCAAAATAGTCAGCAGGTTGATTGGCTCACCCCTCCCTAGCATTCCCGTTTGTGGTCTGGGCTGGGGGAATAAGTTGTCTGCACAACTGGGCTGCTTTTCTTTTCTTTTTTTTTCTTTTAGTTCAAATACATTTTTCTGTAGGGCCTCTTACAGTACCCATTCCAAGTGGGGGCCCTTTGCAGATCTCAATGAATGTCTTGGGGTTTGTTTTTTATGAAGGCCCCCCCTGGCGCTAAATGTTCTTGGGTTAGGCACAGACATTGCATAGCATAACCTATGGCAATAACAGTGTTTAATAGGATTTCCAAGCACAGCTCAGCACACAGGCCCCGGAGTTTGCAGTTTATAGCCACTGAAGTCCAAGTCACACAGTCATGGTGCCGTTGGGCTGGCGCATCTATGACACAGCCCTCACAATCTTCAAAAAGCTTTTCCCTAAGGCAGTGATTAAGTACAGCATTAACAGCAACGCGTACAATAGTCCGCAGGACTTTTTTTACGCTCACGACATGGCACTGGCTCAGTTAGTTCCATGCCAAGCCTCCTCCTAAACTCCTCATAGCCGTCATCCTCAGAGTCCTCTTCAACAATGTGTATCGGCGTTGAGCAGAACCAAGGTGGGCCCAGTTCATCTTCGCTGCTTGATGCAACGCTGTCCAGGGCCTCCTGCTCCTCTAGAAAGGCATCTTCGAGCTGTCGAGAGATTTTCAGAAAAGAAACAGTGTAAATTCCCACTGCGTGTTTTTAAATTTACACAACCCCCCGCCCCCCGGTTCCTAACCCCATTACACCCCATCATCAACCATCACTTCTTAATCATTCATTTACCTGAGCGATGGCTTTTCCATTCACCTTGTCCTCCGATGACTCCCCCGAGCTGTGTTCGCCTTCCTCCTCCAGGGGGATGGATGACAAGAGGCCACCACGCTCATCGGGGTGTCTCACAAGCAGTTGGGTTTCGGGTTCTGGCGTATCCATCAACGGCTGGGCCAAAGGGCCCTCCTCGGTCGCTCCCTCCTCTTCCACGGAACTGTCGCTGATGTAGCGCTTTCTCCGCGGATGGTCAAAGGCCCTCGGGGCAAAAACAAAGTCCGAAGTTCTCATGGGAGTGATGAAGGAGTCCATGTTTCCACGATTTCTAAAGCATGCATTCCTGGTAAAAGATGGCCTCTTCTGCCCCAGCACTGGGACTTATGGGGTGATGGTGCTGCGCTCTGATTGGCAGAGGGCGCTGGGAGGAGTTTTTAGAGGGGTCACATGACCCTCTTCTGGGCAGGTCACCCCAACCTAGAACACCCCCGATTGGTCAAATCTGCTCTTGGGGCGGTCCTATATGACCGAAACCCATTGCGATTGGTAGAGGGCGGTGGGAAGAGTTCTTAGAGAGGTCACATTATCCACTTCCGGACGGGTCACCCCACCTCGGGACACCCCCAATCGGTCAAATCTGCTCTCGGGGCAATCCTATGTGGCTGAAACCCCTCCTGATTGGTAGAGGGAGGTGGGAGGAATTCTTAGAGGGGTCACATGAACCCGATCCGGATGGGTCACCCCGCCTCGGAACTCCCCCATATTGGTCAAATCTCCCCTCTGGACAGGCCTACGCAGACGAAAACCATTCTGATTGGTAGAGGGAGGTGGGAGGAGTTCTTAGAGGGGTCACATGAACCCCTTCGGGATGGTTCACCCCGCCCTGGAACTCCCTCATATTGGTCAAATCTCCTCTCGGGACAGGCCTACGCGGGTGAAACCCATTCTGATTGGTAGAGGGCAGTGGGAGGAGTTCTTATAGGGGTAACATGACACACTTTGCTTCCGGTCATGTGTCCGCCTTGACACCGGAAGTAATACCCCCCATGTGTGGGTCTTCTGGTGACAAGTGGTCGGGGCTTAAGGGGTCAAGGGGCGGGGTTGACGGTAGGGCTTTATACTACTACCAAACACCCTTGGAGGCCCTTGCCTTCCAAAAGGGTGGCTTTGTAAATTTAGTATCAGGTGTTCTTGAACGAGGGTCCTTGGACATTTGAGACTTCACTGTGTTTTGAAGTTTGGAGAAGGTTTGCCTGAGGCACATTAAGATCCGTTTGAGAACTGGAACTTTGTTCCTTGAAGGGGATGGTGTCCTTGCTCTGGAGGCCTTTTCTGGCTTTGGAGGAGAACCGTCAGGACTCCCAGTTGCTTTCTCCCCGGCTTGTGAAAGCCCTGTTGTACTTGTAGCAATGGACACCATCTTTGGTTGCTTGGTGGGGGCCGTTTTCCCCATTCCATCCTGGGTCTTGCTCCTGTCTGCTGGAAGGAGCCACACCACTGGCAGCTTGTTGTGGTTGGATGACGCTGAGGAGTCTCCTGGAGTCCATTGTTGTGGAATTCCATGGGATCTTCTGGGCAAGTCAGCACCTGCAGAGCCAGCAGGTCTCTTCCGTCGAACCTTACCGCACTTGCAGACTCTGATTGGCGGCTGGTCCCTGGAGAGCTTTGAAGTCACAGTTCCATCGAACCCGTGTGGAGCCGTGATGTCTCGAAGACCATGCAGCTCAGCAGATACTTGTGTCTCCTCCTGAGTTTTCTGACCCTTCTCCTTTCCTGGATGTGCCTTGCGGCACAGCTGGCAGACTGAGACCTGGCCCGCCAAGGGGCGGGAGCTGCTCAACATTTCCATCAGGTGCTTGATCTGCAGGTCGTGCGCAGCCTGCCCAGCAACAAGAGAGTCAAGAATGGATCTTGTCAGCTGCCCAGAGCCTGGTGCCTCTGGGGCAACCTGGTGGCGTTGGGTCTTGGGACGATCTGCCCTGCTCTCACCTGTCTGTGCCCCTGGCCTCAGGCAGGAGCCTTCTCCCGAGATAACCTTCCTCTCCATGTGCAGCTCCAGCGTCTCTTCTGTCCCTTTGGTGCTGCTCACACCGGTAAGGGGCTTTCTCAACTCACTCCCATAAATGTGGAGTGTCGCTGCGATCAACTTCTCTGTTCCTGCGGTCTCTGGAGGTGGCGATGTCAGATCCACCCCTGCTGGCAGAGTGCAGCGATCTGGGTTAGCCTGGTTTCCTTCCGCACTCTCACTCCTGCCCATCTCCATGGTGGTATCTTCCACTGGCGTTGGAGGGCGTGTGGAACAAGAGGAGCTTGTGCTTTGCTTCCCTGTCTGCGATACGCTGCCATGGTCTGGGGTTTCTTTCCCTGTCGAAGCTGCTGCCCCACGATGCTTCCAGGAGTAAGACCTGGCCATTTGCTGCCTTCTGTTGGTGGGTAGGGCATGTACATCCTCCAGCCACCTCTGACAGGGGGCCCTTAGAGGCAACTGAATAGACCGAGCCTTCTTGGAACGCACCTGAAACGGTGACCGGTACGGAGTCACGATGCCCCCGCAGGTAGGGTGAGAGAGCCGGCCTCTCTCCTCTGGGGAAGGAGACATGAACCTCCTCAGGGAATCCTGGATCCTCATGGGCAGTCCCCATCTTTGCTGCACTTGCATCTTTATAATGTGGAACTCCAGCTGCTTTTTAACGTCCCTCGCAAGGAAGAGCAGCTCCACAAGGATGGGAACCACCTCAACCTCGGGCTTTGCCTTCAGGGAGGACAGCTTGGGAACCGGGGGTAGGAAAGTCTGCAGGGATTTCCACTGGGCATCCGGCAAACCCCACTCCTGCTGCAGCTTCTTCCACTGCGTGTGCCAGTCCAACTTCTCCCTGACCTCATCAAGCAGGAAATCGGTCTCCATCTCACTGAATTCCACCCCAGCTCCCTTGGCTGGGACGGTGTGAGGCACCTTTGCCGGGGGCTCTGGGTCCAGGGTGAGCAGCCCCCACTGCATGACGAGATGCTTACGCCTTATGTGGAGTTCGATGGGGTGGGCAGGCTGTTGTCCCATCGTTGGCAATGCCGCTGTCCTGGGCTTGCCTGGCTCCCTAGGGGGGCGGAGTGGCCCAGGCAGGGCAGTCTCTCTCACGAGGGGAGAATCTCTGTGCGACTCTCCCACCATCTTAGGAAACGCCTTCATTTGGATCTCCAGGCATTTCTGAGCCACATGCTCCTGCAGCTTGACCACCACCGTGGGCACAAGCCTTGCCATTATGGCATCAGGGGATGCCATGATCCTGTGGGCCTTTTGGGGCAGGGATCCCGAGAGGCACACACATGGTTCCTGGATCTCCTGGGCATGCTGAGGGCCGGCATCGGATCTCAGGGGCGTTGGGACCTTTGCTGTAAATCCACATTTGGGCCGATCTGTGTTGAATTCCCATTGCCGCTTGGTGTCCCGCTCCCCCAGCAATGGCTCCCCCAGGATGGGGGTTTGTGGAGCTGGAGGCAGAGGAGCTGTGTGGGGTTTCTGGGGGGTGAGGGGTAAGCCCTGCTCGTGCTGGAGTCTCTTTGAGTGCACGTGACAGTCCAGCTCCTCCCGGACTTCAACGCTTAGGAAAAGGCCCCTGCTCATGTTGAACTTCACCCTGGGGTCTCTGTCCGGTGGGCGTAGAGCAGGGGCGTTAGGGATCACCTGGGCCAGCGACTCAGTGGATAGGGTAGGTGCCCCCAGTTGGCTCTGCAGATGCTTCTGTTGGATGTTGAAGTCTGAGCCATGGGCTGACGTCTGGTCCAAACCTGTGGTCTGCTCTCGCCGGTCTTGTCTGCTGTGGGCAGGAGGGCTGGGGAGAGGCTGGGCTTGGATGGGATGAGTGGATCCTTCCCAGCCCGCGACAGGCGTGATCTCCCTTGTGCGGCAGAGGGGCTCTGATTGAGTCACGGAGGCTTCTCCCAGGGAAAAGGAGCTTTGACTCCAGAGGGAAGAGGGGATGGATTCCATAGAGGAATAGGAGAACTGGCTCGCCGCAGATGTCGTCACACTTGGCCTGTGGGAGAGAGCAGACAGGGACAGATGGGACATGGCCCTGCTGAGCTAAGCCTTCCAATTGTACTGCAATGGGGCAGTGCCTAGGCATGCATGGCACACCACACTCTGACACAAGGACATCAACTGGCTGACGAAGGACTGAGAGGGGGAGCTGGCACTCAATTGATCTATAACGATAACCCCTTTGTCACACGCACATGTGCAGCACCTAGCACAATGGGGCCTTGAGCATGATTGGGGACCTAGTGCTATTTTAATAGAAAGATTAGCTAACAAAAATTGGTTTGGGTGAGGAAGATGTGAGCATGTGTGTGTAACCCTTGCCAGAGCATGTTGTGAAGGCCAAGACCATAAACAGGGGTCAAAAAAGAACTTTACACCGGATTCCAGGCCAGGGACCCTCAACCCAGCAGTTCTGGGCTTTCCTCTCCGAGCTTTCCCTGCTACTTCCCTGGACTGCTTCCTTCCACTCCTGGTTCCCCTCCTTGCTCTGGGTGCACCAGCTCCAAACACGTCCCCCTCTGCCCAGGGAGGGGTGCCCTTTCCCAGCAGCAGCCCCTGTCTGTTGCCAGCTTCCTGGCTTTATGGGCCCCGCCTATTCCTGCCCAGCTGAGCCTGCTTGCCATCAATTCCCTGCTCCTTGGCTCTTCCTCCAGGGACACCATGTAGAGTTAATGGGTCTGCCTGGCCACCTTAGCCCCTTCCAGTCCTGTGTGGGGTGGACACCCCGTCCCAGGGGGTCATCTGATTGCTGTTTCTTTCAAACACAGCAGGGAGCAGGGGCAGGTTCTAGACAGTCGCCTGCTGGGAGATATTGCCGGAAAGAAGGATTTGATCCTACTCACAACCCAGCTTGTGGTCTCTGCATTTAATTTCTGATAATCCCTCACCTCACTGTCACTGGTATCTCACCTTGGAAGCTAAAGCCTCTTAGTGGCTTTTCCCCTGTTATTTTAGGATCCTGGAGTGTCTGGTTTTCTCTGCTCCCTCCTCTCTCCATTCACTATCCGCTCCCACCCAGCCCCCAGTCTGGTGCCCCCCGTGCAGTTGCCTTACGGTATCAGAACTTCATCCAGGTGCCTGGCCACGTACTCTATCCTCCTCTCAGCGATCTTGAGGGTGTGAGCCAAGGGGAGTTTCTCCAGGTGCATGCGGCAGCTGTGGAACAGAGAGAGCAGGTAGCTGAGTGCCGGCCCTGCCCTCAGGCCCCATTTTACCCAGAGGGGCGGCACTGAAAGGCTCCCTGTCCCATTCTCCACTGAGGCAGCCTCCTCCTCTGCAATACCCAGGCCTTGGATATTCTGGTTTTGGGTTATCTGGATTGTTAGGTGACCTCTGTCTAGTGTGGAGAAGGGGAGAGTGTATCCTGCTGGCAGCGTGTGTGTCATGTCCCTTCCACAGAAGCTATCAACATATAGGATAACAGCCTACTACAGCTACCAACTAATGCAGCTGCCTCTTTAGCTCTAAGGGGTGCTTTCTGCTGCAGAGCTGAAGGTCCAGGGTTCAAATCCTACTGGGAACCCATGCTGGGGGACTTGAGGTGCAAGAGGGGCCATTACACAAGTGCTGCCGGATCCCTTTCACCCTAATCACCGTACCAGAAAGGCCAGCCTTCCTCCTGACCTCTCCACCTCACCTTTCTGGTGTGCAGGGGGCTTCTCCCATCAAACATGTTTTCCCCCTCCTGGTGGGGGAGGATGGTCCACTCCAGTCGACACAATCTACCGCCGCCCCCCTTCCCCCGCAGGTTAAATGAGCCGCATGATGCTAGAGTAAGGGAATGACCCACTGTACGATGCACGGGGGTGGATTAGAGATGGCAGCTTCTGCTGGGTGGGAAAGAATTGCATGATTCTAAGGAGAATAGTTGCTTGCCTGGTCTATAGGTCGGGGCAGGGGAGGGATTACTAGGGCTACTGCCCCTGGGGGCGGGGATGAATTGCATGACACGAGAGGAGGGGACTGACCCACTGCAGATTTATGGAGCCGGGCATTGCTTACCATGCCTCTAGGCGTGCACAAGCCTCCTCCAAATCCTCCTCACAGCGTCCAAAACCTGCCAGAGGTGAGACATAAAGGAGACATTGAGCTGCTTGGGCACCCTCTGCTTCCTAGTGCCCCAGAGCCCCAGATTTCAGGGGCCCCAGCCAGTGCCTCTGCACGACTGTGGGCATGACTGTGCCTTCGCGGGAAGAGGGGAGGCAGGTGGGGGAATAGACCCTATTTCTCTGCTTTGCATGGGGCCCGAGTTTGCCACCACAGCTGTGGGGTCAGGGGCTGCTTACCTTTCGGTTTCTTCCTTTTGTCCCTGCACCTCGTCTTCCTCGGAGAAGCCTGTCACACACAGAGAAAGCAGCAGGGTTATAAGAGAACTCCTCAATAAAACGGGGATAACAATGAGCCAGAGGTGATTGCCATGTGGGGCCAGAGGGAAGTTTTTCCTTGTGGGAGAGTATTGCACTAGGAGGCATCATGGGTAGGCATTGTGCTTTTCTATGATGCAGCCAATATATGGCACACAGCACAACCCATAACAGGGGTCACTGGAATAATCCAGGGGTTGGAGAAACAGGGATTGCTGGTACCAGGAGCCTGCAGAGTTTAGAAGCATTGCAGGAGAGAATAGAAGTGCTGTTGCTGGGTCTGGTTCTCTCCCCCCTCCCCCGCCAGTTATGAATTGCAAAACTGGTTTTTAGAATAAACCAAAACCAAGTTTATTAACTACAAAAGGTAAATTTCAAGAGATTATAAGGGATAGCACACAGATCAAAGCAGATTCCTGAGCAAATCAAACAAAACACGCAACCTAACCTTAATACGCTAATTTAACTGGTTAATAGTAGAAAGCAACAGAGGGTCCTGTGGCACCTTTAAGACTAACAGAAGTATTGGGAGCATAAGCTTTCGTAGGTAAGAATCTCACTTCTTCTGATACTTGGTTAATAGTAGCACATTCTCACCCTAAATGTTGTTTTGTGCAGGTTGCAAAGTTTCTTGAAGGTAAACTGCACTGATTGCAGCTTAAATATCCAGGTATTCCTTTCACAGGCTAGATCTTTCCCCACTGGGCTCAGCCCCCCCCCCTCCTCCCCCTCAGTTTAGTTCCTTTGTTTCTCCAGGTGTTTTCAGCAGTCTTCCTTTTTGGGCAGGGAGGTGGTGGAGAAGAACCTAGATTAACTCACTTAGAAGCCTTCAATAGGATTGGGATATGACAGGAATCCTTTGTCTCCCAGTTTGACCCCCACCCCCAACTCCCTCCTAGTGGAAAAATACCACCAGTCCAAAATGATGTCCAGTACCAGGTGACATGATCACATGACCCTGCAGTGTCAAAGCAGCATCCCAGGAAACTTCTCAGGAAGGAGGAAGTTTAGTATCTTCAAAGTCCTAATGGCTCATCCAGGCTGATTGCCTACTGTTTGGTGGGCATTCCCCTGGTGCAAGCACTTTTGTAATTGATACAGAGCCCGTATTCCTAACTTCAGATACAGAAATGATACATCCATACAAATAGGATAATCACATTCAGTAAATCAGAACCTTTCCAATGATATCTCACATGACCCATCTTGCATAAAACATACCTTAGTTATGCCATATTCATAGAACAATATTTCTATGAAGAATATAGGGCATAATGTCACAGCGGTGAAGAAGGATGTGGACAAGGGCGATCCAGTGGATATCGTGTACCTGAACTTTCAGAAAGCCTTTAAGGAGATCCCTCCCCAAAAGTTCTTAAGCAAAGTAAGTTGTCAGGGGATAAGAGGGAAGGTCTTCTCATGGACCAGTATCTGGTTTTAAAGATGGGAAACAAAAGGTAGGAATAAATGGTGAGTTTTTGGAAGAGAGATAAATAGCAACGTCCCCCAAGGATCTGTACTGGGAACAGAATTGTTCAACATATTCATAAATGATCTAGAAAAGGGGGGAAACAGTGAAGTGGCGGGATTTGCAGATGATACAAAACTAAAGATCGTTCAGTCCAAAGCTGAATATGCCCTCCTTGTTCCTAGATGTAGAACTCTGTGTTGGGCTGTATGAAATCACATTTTGTTTGAATGGGCCCCATTTGCCAAACAAACTCTCCAGAACTCTCTGTATGACTGCCCTGCCCTCATCGTTATTTCCCATTCTGCCAATCTTTGTGTCATCAGCACATTTTTATCAGCAGCAATTTTCTATTTACGTCCAGGCTACACCTGACGGCAGGTTGCTGCTCTGGCAGCTGGCAGGCGCTGATGTCGTCTCTAGGTCAGAATGGGGCTGCCCTCCTGCAATCTCCCGCTAGCCTGTGAGCTGTCAATGCTGTGCTTACATCAGGAGATAGGATGTGGCAACCGCCCAAGGGGGCTGAGCTGCTGAGCTCAGAACTAGGCAGGAGAGAGGGCATCAGATTTCCCAGGAAAACCCTGGGTCTTTTCAAAGCTTTATGACTCTCAAGCCCCTAGGCAAGGGACGTTTTTTCCCTACTTGTGAAGCAGAATCTCCCAGCCTGAAGTGATAATCTAGTGTTACAAGTGCAGAAAAACGTTCATGGTATCGCCTGCCCAAGCATTCCAAAACCATGCGCTGGGCCCCACCAAACTCATGAGATTGACTTCAAAATAAAGATATCTTAAAAAAAATTCATCTGAGGAACTCTTCATTTGCCTTCTGGTGTCTGAGCCGCTAGAGTGCACTCAATTTCCATTTTCCAGCTTCTCTTTGCAACCAATGTGCTAACAAATAAAATGAAATGAAATGAAATCAAATCAAATAAAAAGCCGAGATTCTCAGATAAATCACTTGACTCCAGCAGTGGGAGCTTTAAGAAAAGCACCCTATATCATGAGATAATAAAGAGCCCTACCTCTTATCTAACACTTTTAGTCAGTGAATCTCAAAGCACTTTACAAAGGAGGTCTGTAGCATTAGCCCCCTTTTAGGGATGGGAAACTGAGGCACAGAGAAGAACTGTGAGTTACCCAAGGTCACCCAGCAAGACAGTAGCAGAGACAGGACCAGCACTTAAGTCTCCTGAGTTCCGTCTAGTGCTCTATCCACTAGGCCACAGTGCATTTGAAGTAAGGGGTCATAGTCAGTACATTCCTGTGGTGTGTGGTGGTTATTTTGGCTCTCCCAATGCCATAGTTGTTGAAGTGACACATTTTGACCTGTGACCTGTGCTGGCCCAGGGGCATCATTGTTAAAACGAGTTTCTCACAGCAGCTTCTTGTTAGGCCTGAACACAAGTTAACTGGACCATGTTTCCAATGTCCCATTGGGAAAGTTTAAAAGCCACTGAAGGCCTTGCAGTGCACTGACATACTGGGATTTTCAGAAAGCCTTTGACAAGGTCCCTCCCCAAAGGCTCTTAAGCAAAATAAGCTGTCATGGGATAAGAGGGAGGGTCCTCTCATGGATCAGTAACTGGTTAAAAGATAGAAAACAAAGCGTAGGAATAAATAATCCATTTCTCCGAATGAAGAGAGGTAAATAGTGGTGTCCCCCAGTGGTCTGTACTGGGACCAGTCCTATTCAACATATTCATCAATGATCTGGCAAAAGGGGTAAACAGCGAGGTGGCAAAATTTGCAGGCAATACAAAACTATTCAGAATAGTTAAGTCCAAAGCAGACTGTGAAGAGTTACAAAAGGATCTCAGAAAACTGGGCGACTGGGCAACAAAATGGCAGATGAAATTCAAGGTTGATCAATGCAAAGTAATGCACATTGGAAAACATAATCCCAACTCTACAGATAAACTCATGGGGGCTAAATTAGCTGTTACCACTCAACAAGAGCTCTTGGAGGCATTGTGGATAGTTCTCTGAAAACATCCACTCAATCAGCAGTGGCAGTCAAAAAAGGAAACAGAAAGTTGGGAATCATTAGGAAAAGGATAGATAACAAGACAGAAAATATCATATTGCCTCTATATAAATCCAGGGTACACCCAGATCTTGAATACTGCCTGCAGATGTGGTCTCCACATCTCAAAAAAAGGCCAATTAAGTAAGAGAAAAAAACCCTTTTGAAGTGATAATCAAGATAACCCAGTTGTTTCTCTTACTTAATTGGCCTCTCAGAGTTGGTAAGACAACTCCCACCTGTCTCTGTATGTGTATATATATATATCCTCAATATTATGTTCCATTCTATGCATCCGAAGAAGTGGGCTGTAGCCCACAAAAGCTTATGCTCAAATAAATTTGTTAGTCTCTAAGGTCCCACAAGTATTCCTGGTTTTTCTATCCTACTTGTTGCTTGGAGGTAATGAATTATTCATTTGATCTTATAATAAATATATGAACTTGTAATATACCTGTAAATACCAATTAGAGGCTGCTCTGCATTTTAATCGGAGCAAAACAAGTCGGTATTTGCATGCTCTTTTCAGACATTTTGTTCTTTGTGATTTTGCTGAATTTAAAGTGTTCATGAAAACTGGAGGATTCAAGAACAGAGTCACTTCTTACTGGATCACTATATATGGAGTGATCTCAGCAGGGACAAAATGCCACAGGTATGTCTTATATTAGGTAGCAGCAAATGTTGTATCATCGCTAGCTGGGGTGGTCGGGGCAGTAAGGAACAACCAATGAATGGAGCCACGAGCTCGGTCTGTGGCCCTGTCTCTCTCTGTGGATGTGTCCTGCCAGCCCAATGGGGCCTGGTCAGAACAGGGGGCCTCTGGCCACCCTCCCTCCCTTCCTTCCATGGGGCTGTGTCCAGGCAAGCTCTGCTGAGAGTGTAGGATGGCTGCAGGGGGGTTGGGGGGGGGTGTCCTCCTACCATCCTGCTTCTCCTGGAGAAACTGTGCTGGGTCGCCATGGCCATCCAGATGACCAGGACCAGAAGGACGCAGGTGTACAGCACCCAGGGGCTGTCCCAGCAGGCCCAGAACCAGCTCTGTGTGATCCCCATCCTCGTGCTGGGGAGGACAGTCTGGACACTGGGCTCCCTGCTGGTGCTGCCACTGGATCTCTCCCGAGAGGCTGTTTGTTCCAGTGACGCATCATAAAGGGCCAGGACCAGGCGGGTCCTGACATCACAAAGGGACTGCACGCATCAGAGGTGAGCAAGACCCTCAGCTCCCTCCAGCCCCTCCCCAGTGGTAGGGGGCTTATGTTTTTCCCCTTTTACTTTCCTGGTTCTTCTCGCATGAACAGAGCAACAATACCCCAAGTTCAAAGGCGCAAACAATTTGATGTTTATTGGGGTAAACTTTTAGCAAGCATCATTTTAGTTGCCGTTCTATTTTCAGGTACCATGGTAGCTGTTGCACAGGTGTTGGCGTCCTCGTTGAGCATTTTGCGTTTTCGTACACATTTTCCACCCCTGTCAGCCTTTTGAAGCCATCCCCCACCCACGTCATGCTAGCAACAAGACAAACACCACAGACAAACAACGCAAAACATAGATTCATAGTATTCTGGGTTATTCTTTCACTGGCGCCAGCATGCTTGTAGAGTGTCTGAAAAACAAAAGAAACAATTTTTACCCCCTTTGGTGGGGACAGATTATTGCTTAATAATAATACCAATTCCTTTTACAAATTTCCTTGCTAATTGCAGGAAAAACAGAAGAATTACCTTTAGGCTGTTCTTATTTTGTTTTATAGTCAGGCTAGTGAATTACCCCACTCACTGGTCATTTATGAAATTTATGAGGTGGCGTGCCTCAGTTTCCCCTCTTGTACAACAGACCAGGTTTGCAATAGTTTTTTTGCTGTACCAAGCTTTATGTTTATTTTCAGGTAATAGCTGAGAGACAGCTTTAGATTTTGGCTTTGTATCTCCCCCCTCCCACACACACACACCCCGTTAGGGTTAACCTGTCCCCCTTATTTTCAGGCTTGACTTGTTTTTTCACCTCCCTCTTCTGGAGGGCCATAATCTGAGTCTTCTAGTAGCTTGTTTGCTGAACAGATGGATTTATTATTTCCAGATTTTTTGTGCTGCTACTTATGGGTAGTTTTCTTCTTCCCCCATCAGTTAGGTAATTTGCATTTACACAGAGGCTTTCTTGGCTTGCCTCTGGATCCAAAGCGATCAGCAGCTCAGAGACTGTCTTAAAAGGGACACATTTCACTTCCACCAGAGTTCTCATTACTTTTCACTTTCATCTCCTGCTTTAAAACACACAGAGATTTGAAAAAGAAAGCACAATTTATTGTGGCTTCTTTTGGAGCCCTAATAGGATTTTAATTAAGTACCATGTTTTGTTTGCATTTCTTTTACCTCTTTTCCAATATACACTGCACATGTCCTGGGAAATAGTTTAATTTCCATAACATTAGATTAGTCATATTAATTTTACACAAGGTGTAACTGCCTTCCCGTGCCCACAGAGTTTTCATGCACCCCCACCAAAGCGACAGTCCAATCCCCCAGAGCCCCCGCAAGGCTCAGTGTTCCCATCATTGCTCCCCTTTTCCTTTTCCTATGCATGCACAAAACAATTTTTCCCAAAAAAAATTTTACTGTGATTACTTTTTTTTTTTTACACAACTGTACCCCAATTACACTCCCATCTTGTACAACCAGAGACAGCCAGGGGCAGTCAAGTTAAGTTCCAATAGAAACCCCTGACATTCCTTTAGTGATTTTGATCACATTACCCAATAGTTAAATAATTTGATTAGATTATTTCTCCTCCTGCTGCCTGCAGCAGTCCCCTATAGACCATTTTTGTGGGAAAAGGGCCCATTTTTTCTCAGAATAGCTGTAAAGGCTTCTGGGGACAGAAGCATCGTGGTGGTAGTAGCCACTCTTCCTGACCCCCGGTATAATTTAATTACCAAGCTTCCATCCAATGTGATTGCACAGAGTTGTACAGACAGTTACATTTATAGAACTGGGTTTTATTATTAAACCAAAAACTTGCTTCTTGTAACACCACAACTGTTACCTGTACCATTTTCACAACTCCCAAATGTTTACTTTCCTCCAAACCCTGATTTATTAATTTTTGCAAAAAGTATTTGTAACTTTTTACTTACTTTTTTAAATTACTTACTCCTACATTTAGTTTTTTAAGGTAGCGCACTTTGTTTTTAACAGCTCAGCCACCAAGTACAATTATTGCCACACAGCCGCCTTAACCTGTGCTGTCTTTACCTTGAGACTGTTCAAAAGGCAGTAAAACATTTGTCTCCATGGTTGCCCATGGATCTGTTACTCCAAAAATTCCAGTGGACTACAGCAGACCTCCGTCGTACTTTGTCCCAAACAAAACAAACCACCAAAAACATTTCACATAAGTATCCAAAGTCCCCTCCACTAAAACTTCAGAAAAACAAAAGTGTTGAACGGCCGGGGGAGTGGAAGGGGAAGAGGTGGAAAGAAACCAATGAAGCCTGTCAGGTCAGTTTAAAGTACAGGCTCCCAGCAGCAAATTAAGTAAACTGAGAGAAAGAAGAAGGAAAAGAAGAAAAGGATATACTTAGCGCTGAACCAAGAGTAGACTCCCCGGGTTGGAACAGTTGGGAACCCTTCCCCCCAGGTTCTCAGGCTGGCTCTGGGAGAAGACTGGGGGTCATTACCTGCTCCTGCAAACCCGGCCATTTTTCAGGTTGAAACCTTTTCTTTTTTCCTCCACTTCCCCAGGACCAAGTCCCAGCTCCTGTCTCTAAAGGTGGTCTGTTAACTCTGCTTCTGACTCTAAACCCTGATGAGCCAAATCATCTTTAACCACCCGAACTACTCTACAGCCCTTCAGCAGCCCTTGCTGAAACAGTATCAACCTTGAAAGTTTACTGGCAGCTTCCCATAATGCTGCCCTTACTTCAAACCTCTCACAAGTGGACTGAAGTGCCTCCTTTCCCTGGAGGGCATCCAGTCCCCATGGGCAGGGACCTTCTTCCACTACCCATATACCAAAAGAAGGGGGGGGTCCGCAGCCACCCCCATCCCTCTGGGTCCCCTAACACTGCATCCATTTCCTTTTTAATCTCATCCCAGGCTGACCGCTGCTCCTGGTATGGGCCCTGGTTCTTCCTTATCCATTTATCCAAAAAATCCTTTTCCCTGGCTTGCCAGAACCCGCAACTACCATCATGAGAGTTCGCTATACCCCCTCCAAGCAGAGCTGCGTGGACTCTTGGGAGTGGGCGGGGGGGACTTACAGGCTGCCACTCACCTATCCGATGCGATGCATCTGAGTCACGGCACCAAAATGTTAGGGGGCTTATTCCTTCACCCTCTCACTTCCCTGGTCCTTCTCGCATGAACAGAGAGCAACAATACCCAAAATCCAAAGGTGCAAACAATTCGATGTTTATTGGGGTGAACTTCCAGCAAGCTCAAATCCAAGTTTCCTTCCTCAGTGTCCCCCTTCCCAGCTCTGACACCACAGAGCCATCCCTGTTCCCATTCACTATTCCTATTCCCCCCTTAGCAAAACATGATTCCAATTTCCCCACCCTCATTCCCTGTTCCCATTCGCCCCCCCTTACTTCCTGATTGACTGCAGACTATATAGTAAAACTTGAGTTGTGCTTAGCTATACCTTAACCAATCATGTTACTGAAATTTAACTAACCAATTCTAACATACTCTACCATGGTTCTTTAACCAATTATATCCCACCACCTTAACAAACCCAACAAAATTAATTATACAGCAGACAGAAACAATTACAGAACCAAACAGACCATGCAAATAAACATACAAAACAATACAGAAGCAAGAATTTTACACCCCAGCTATTGATAAGTGAGTTCTTGCCAGACAGGATGCTATTAAACTAAGTTTCCTTTTACATCTTCTAGGCTCTTCCCTTTCTCTGGAGGTGACAGGAATATCAGGACAGGATTGGATTCCTAACAGCCAATAGCACCTTATTTCCATGGGACTAGTCTGGAATGTGAGGATGTGACCGCTCACTTCTCAGCTTAGGGCTGCCTCTGCTGCTTAGCCGAAGGCCTCACTTAGCCTAAGACCAGAGCCTCAGACTGTCCCTTACACCTGAAAAAAAGGAATTAAAATCACTTTTTTTCTACCTCGATAACTAGCTAAGTGATAAGAATACACCTAAATTCTTAAAGTATAGGCCTTTGCAGACAGGCCTGAATGTCTCTATCCTAACACCCAGCACCCCATGTAGGTACTTAGAGACTGTGACCGAGTCACCCCGTAACCTTCTCTTCGTTAAGCGAAAGAGATTGAGCTCGGTGAGTCTCTCACTAAGAGGCAGGTTTCTAACCTTTGAATCATTCTTGAGGCTTTTTTCTGACTTCTCTTTCATTGAGAACATCCTTCTGGAATAACAAGGAGTCTGGTGGCACCTTAAAGACTAACAGATTTATTTGGGCATAAGCTTTCGTGGGTAAAAACCTCACTTCTTCAGATGCATAGAGTGAAAGTCACAGCTGCAGGCATTATATACTGACACATGGAGAGCAGGGAGTTACTTCGCAAGTGGAGAACCAGTGTTGACAGGGCCAATTCAATCAGGGTGGATGTAGTCCACTCCCAATAATAGATGAGGAGGTGTCAATTCCAGGAGAGGAAAAGCTACTTTTGTAATGAGCCAGCCACTCCCGGTCCCTATTCAAGCCCAGATTAATGGTGTTAAATTTGCAAATGAATTTTAGTTCTGCTGATTCTCTTTGAAGTCTGTTTCTCGTCCCCTAGTGCCCCTCCTCTACTTGCGCTACATTGATGACATCCTCATCATATGGACCCACGGAAAGGAGTCCCTTAAAGAATTCCACCTGGACTTCAACAATTTCCACCCCACCATCAACCTCAGCCTGGACCAGTCCACACAAGAGATCCACTTCCTGGACACTACAGTGCAAATAAGTGACTGTCACATAAACACCACCCTAAACCGGAAACCTACTGACCGCTATACATACCTACATGCCTCCAGCTTCCATCCAAGACACACAACACGATCCATTGTCTACAGCCAAGCCCTAAGATATAACCGAATTTGCTCCAACCCCTCAGACAGAGACAAACACCTACAAGATCTTTATCAAGCATTCGTAAAACTACAATACCCACCTGGGGAAGTGAGGAAACTGATTGACAGAGCAAGACAGGTCCCCGGAAATCACCTACTACAGGACAGGCCCAACAAGGACAATAACCGTACACCACTGGCCATCACATACAGACCCCAGCTAAAACCTCTCCTGCGCATTATCCACGATCTACAACCTATCCTGGAAAATGATCCCTCACTCTCACAGACCTTGGGAGGCAGGCCAGTCCTCGCTTACAGACAACCCCTGAACCTGAAGCAAATACTCACCAGCAACTACACACCACACCACAAAAACACCAACCAAGGAACCAATCCCTATAGCAAACCTCGTTGCCTACTCTGTCCCCATATCTACTATGGCAACACCATCAGAGGGCCCAACCACATCAGCCACACCATCAAGGGCTCATTCACCTGCACATCCACTAATATTATATATGCCACCATGTGCCAGCAATGCCCCTCTGCCATGTACACTGGCCAAACCGGACAGTCCCTCCGCAAAAGAATAAATGGACACAAATCAGACATCAGGAATGGTAACATACATAAGCCAGTAAGTGAACACTTCAATCTCCCTGGTCATTCTATTACGGATTTAAAAGTCACTATCATTGAACAAAAAAACTTCAGAAACAGACTTCAAAGAGAAACAGCAGAACTAAAATTCATTTGCAAATTTAACACTTGTAGTGCCCATCTTTAAAAAAGAGAAGGAGGAGGATCCGGAGAACTACAGGTCAATCAGCCTCACCTCAGTCCCTGGAAAAATCATGGAGCAGGTCCTCAAGGAATCAATTATGAAACACTTAGAGGAGAGGAAAGTGATCAGTCACAGTCAGCATGGATTCACCAAGGGCACCAAGTCATGCCTGACTAACCTAATTGCCTTCTATGAGGAGATAACTGGCTCTGTGGATTAGGGGAAAGCAGTGGATGTGTTATTCCTTGACAGCAAGTTAAAGAAGTATGGTCTGGATGAATGGACTATAAGGTGGGTAGAAAGCTGGCTAGATCATCGGGCTCAACAGGTAGCAATCAATGGCTCCATGTCTAGTTGGCAGCTGGTATCAAGCGGAGTGCCCCAAGGGTCGATCCTGGGGCCGGTTTTGTTCAATATCTTCATTAATGATCTGGAGGATGGCATGGACTGCACCCTCAGCAAGTTTGCAGATGACATTAAACTGGGAGGCGTGGTAGATACGCTGGAGGGTAAGGATAGGGATACAGAGGGACTAGACAAATTAGAGGATTGGGCCAAAAGAAATCTGATGAGATTCAACAAGGACAAGTGCAGAGTCCTGCACTTAGGAAGGAAGAATCCCATGCACTGCTACAGACTAGGGACCGAGTGGCTAAGCAGCAGTTCTGGAAAAAAGGACCTGGGGGTTACAGTGGACGAGAAGCTGGATATGAGCCAACAGGGTGCCCTTGTTGCTAAGAAGGCTAGCAGCATTTTGAGCTGTATAAGTAGGAGCATTGCCAGCAGATCGAGAGACGTGATCATTCCCCTCTATTCAGCATTGGTGAGGCCTCATCTGGAGTACTGTGTCCAGTTTTGGGTCCCACACTACAAGAAGGATGTGGAAAAATTGGAAAGAGTCCAGCGGAGGGAAACAAAAATGATTAGGGGGCTGGAGCACAAGATTTATGAGGAGAGGCTGAGGGAACTTGGATTATTTAGTCTGCAGAAGAGAAGAATGAGGGGAGATTTGATAGCTGCTTTCAACTACCTGAAAGGGGGTTCCAAAGAGGATGGATCTAGACTGTTCTCAGTGGTACCAGATGACAGAACAAGGAGTAATGGTCTCAAGTTGCAGTGGGGAAGGTTTAGGTTGGATACTAGGGAAAACTTTATCACTAGGAGGGTGGTGAAGCCCTGGAATGGGTTACCTAGGGAGGTGGTGGAATCTCCTTCCTTAGAGGTTTTTAAGGTCAGGCTTGACAAAGCCCTGGTTGGGATGATTTAGTTGGGGATTGGTCCTGCTTTGAGCAGGGGGTTGGACTAGATGACCTCCTGAGGTCCCTTCCAACCCTGATATTCTATGATTCTATGATAGTTTGTTAAGATAGGCACTAGAAAGCATTTTTCTCTTTATTTTCTCATAACCATTTCTGACTTTTATACCTCACTGCTTGTACTCACTTAATAGCTCTCTCTTTGTAGTAAATAAACTTGTTTTATTGTTTTATCTACACCAGTATGTTTAAGTTAAAGTGCCTGGGTAACTCTATTTAAGATCATAAGCTGGTGTCTATCATTCCCTTTAAGCAATAACAGACTTAATATATTTGGACTGTCTAGGAGAGGGTGGGCTGTACAGGAGATACATTTCTGGGGGGAAATATGGGACTGGGAATGTGTTGGGGTCACCCTGAAATATAACCCAGGCTGGTGAGAGCCGGGGTGTGACTGGCAGTACGCAGTTACATACAGGCACATCTGGGAGTGACCTACATGCTGGCAAGCTGTTTTTGAGCAGCCCAGGTTGGGCATTACAACAGTCATGCATTGCAAGGCACCCCAGGTTTCAGGGCAAGGGTGACACAGCCCCCCACTAGTCTAAACTGCACCCAGATATGTCACAGAGGGGATGGGTGGGAAATCCCTTCCTGACCCCTATTGCTGGCCAGCAGAAACCCTGAAGCATGAGGTTTTAGGAACATAAGACAAAAACCGGAAGTGATCCCCACGGCTGCTGAGCCCTGCCCCCCACCATGACAAACAATCTTGTCAGGTAATCACATTCTTAAATTTGTCCAGCTTGCTCTTAAAACTAAGTTATTTGCCCTAACAACGCCAAATGAGAGGCTTTTCTAGAACTTCACCTCTCTGATGGTTATGTCTATTTGTTCTTGTGCCAACATTGTCCTTTGGCTTAAATAACTCACTTTTCTCCCGAAAGTATTTAGAGAGAGCAATGATATCCTCTCTCAGCCTTCTGTTCCCTAGACTAAGCAAGCCAAGCTCCTTCAGTCTCATAAGACAGGCCCTCCGTTCCCCTGCTGATCCTAGTAGCTCTTCTCTGCTGTCACTATCGCATCATCACTGCCACATTGTACACTCCTTTCTTAATTGTCACACAGACATCCCATCACCCAAACACAGGACTTTGAAGATGCTGAAATGTCAGACACACAGGATCCATCCAACATGTGACTTCACAAACAGAATCATCTGCTGTCAACTGACTACACAGACTGATAAAACTATTCACCCATGCAATATCATTGCCATGGAAAAACAGCATCAGCAGGTCACTCATTTCTGTTTTATAAGAGGTATGCAATGCTTTGGGTTTGTTTTGTTTTTTTTACAATTGATCTTAAGTCCCATAGGGTCAGCAAATATTCTATATTGGATGACCAGCTGTCTACTGTGGAAGAAGAGTGGACTTTATTTTAGGATTCTATCACAGAGTTTGCTGGACAAAAACTGGGATTTAAGAGAATAAAAAAACAATGTTGGATTACAGATGATACCGTCAAATTATGAGAAAGAAAGAAAGAGGCCTGTTGGAATGATCATAAGCAATGGTGGAATAGTATGACTCAGTGCTTTGAGGAAGCCTCTGAAAGACATGACCAGAAATGTAAATTTGAGATTTTGAACATCCTAACTGGTGTCCATTCTCGCAGCTTCTGCCAGTGAAGGACAAAAATTTAGCAAAGGTATAACAAGAGCCAAAGAGGCTAGATAAATTCAGAGAGGAAATAAAGTGTAAATTTCAAAGCGTGAGGGTAATTAACCATTGGCACAATTTATCAAGGGTTATGCTGGATTGTCCATCCCTGTCAAATTTTAAATCAAGATTAAGTGTTTTTCTACAAGCTCCACTCTAGGAATGATTGTGGGGCGGGTCTCTGGCCTGGGCTGTGCAGAAGGTCCCTTTGGGCTTTGGAGACCGTGACTTATCATCCCCATGTAGAGGTGGAGATCCGAAATACACAAAGAGTGACTTGCTCAGCATCATATATGGACTTGGGCTAATCAAAGCCTTGAACCCCCGTCTTAGGGAGCTAAGGCTAATGTTTGACCCACCAACCCATCCTCCCTTCCTGCTAAACAGTACCCTGAGATATGACTCATGCCTTTCTTTCAGGGTATGTCTACACTACGAAATTAGGTCGAATTTATAGAAGCCAGTTTTATAGAAATTGGTTGTATACAGCCGATTGTGTGTGTCCCCACATAAAATGCTCTAAGTGCATGAAGTCGGCGGACCGCGTCCACAGTACCAAGGCTAGCGTCGAGTTCCAGAGTGTTGCACTATGGGTAGCTATCCCACAGTTCCCTCACTCTCCGCCGCCCATTGGAATTCTGTGTTGAGATCCTGTGTGACTGAATGA